>NC_041383.1:683795123-683797042 GCF_002162155.2 Triticum dicoccoides | reverse complement strand
AGGAGGCAGGCGTCAAGGCCGCGCAGGAGGCGGCCAAGCCTGCAGCGCCCGATCCCACGGTGCCCGAGTCGGGGGCGGCGGGTGAAGGCGGGGCGCCGGCTGCGCCGTCGGAACCAGCCGAGGAGGCCGAGTGGGCGGGCGCCGGCAGGAGGGCGCAGGGACCGCCAAAGCCCGGAAGCGGTCCACGGGCCAGACGGGATCGTCCACCTGACAAGGTCGTCGAAGGGCCGCCGGTGGCCGGCGGCGACGAGACGACAAGGGGTATCTGCTGCTGAAACGGAAACACCATCTCATCAAAGTAAACGTGTCGGGAGGTGAAAACACGATGGAAGACGGGATCATAGCAGCGGTAGCCCTTAGTGTTAGGTGGGTAGCCGAGAAAGATGCAGGCGACGGAGCGGGGTGCAAGTTTATGAGGCGCAGTGGCGGCGATGCTAGGATAGCAAAGGCAGCCGAAGATGCGAAGCCCTTCATAAGAAGGAGGTGCACCGAAGAGAAGATGGTGAGGTGTAAAGTTCCCGCGAGTACGACATGGGCGGATGTTGATAAGGAGAGAAGCGGTGGCTAGAGCGTCAGGCCAAAAGCGCGGAGGCACATTGGCATGAAAGAGAAGAGTCCTAACGCAGTCATTTAGAGTGCGAAGGATGCGCTCAGCACGACCATTCTGCTGCGAGGTGTACGTGCAAGTGAGACGAAAAATCGTGCCATGTGTGGCGAGAAGATTATGAACAGCGATGTTGTCAAACTCCTTCCCGTTGTCTGTCTGCAACGCAAGAATGGGTCGACCAAACTGCGTGAGAACATAAGAATAGAAAGCGGCGAGAGTGGATATAACATCCGACTTGCAGCGCAACGGGAAGGTCCACACATAATGCGAAAAATCGTCAAGTATGACAAGATAATAAAGAAAGCCCGTATTACTTGCAACAGGAGATGTCCAAACATCACTATGAATTAACTCAAATGGGTACGATGCAACAAAGGAAGAAGGCCTAAACGAAAGACGAGCATGTTTGCCGAGGCAACATGCATGACACGAGTGATCCTCGTTCTTATTACACGTGAAAGAAAAACTCCAAAGTATGTGGCGAAGTGTGGCAGGATTAGGATGACCCAAGCGAGCGTGCCAAAGATCCACTCCGGTGGCGAGAGCGACAGGGGCGGCGGAAGTGATGGAGGTGGCGGAGTGAACCGGGTAGAGCTCGTCGGGGCTGTCACATCGGTGGAGCACCATCCGCGTGCGAGCGTCCTTAACAGAAAAACCACATTCGTCAAATTCAACAGTAATCGGATTTTCACGTGTAAGAGAATGAACAGAAACAAGATTTTTAATAAGTTCAGGAGAAATGAGAATATTAGACATGGATATAGGAGTGGAGTTAGACGGAAAATATGTATGTCCAATATGGGTGATGGGAAGAGAAGAACCGTCACCGACGGTGATGCGGTTGGAGGTGTGGACAGGATGGGCAGTGTGCAGGTTACCGGGGTACGCCGCCATGTGAGCGGTGGCGCCACTGTCCATGTACCAATCGCCGCCGCCGGTGTAGCTGGACGGGGAAGGAGCGTTGTGGAGAGACGCCAGAAGGGCCGGGTCCCACGGTGCCGGCGGGAGAGGCGGCGCAGCCGTTAGGGGCAGCGGCGGCGGCCCACCTGGCGGCGGTTGCTGACCGTAGGGCGCCGCATAGGGCTGCGGCGCGGCGTAGTACGCCTGGTGTGACGGAGGCCGAGTGACGAGAAGGCCCGGAGCAGGGGCCCGAGGAACCGGCATGGAGTAGGCATGGACAACGCCGGTCCATGGGTTCTGGTCGGCGTACCACGGGACTGGCTGAGGGGCCTGCTGCTGCGGGCGGGGTGCTCCTCCCTGAGCACCGCCGCCGCCCCCTGCTTGCGGCCACCCCGGCGACCGCCGTGACGAC
>NC_041383.1:683794334-683795113 GCF_002162155.2 Triticum dicoccoides | reverse complement strand
TGCGGGCGGGAATCCGGGCGGGAAGGCGAGCGCCGCCGGCTGGGGTGGCATCGGGCGGGGCGGTGGCGGGGCCGAACCCCCACGGGTGCCTGCGATGAGGGCGGTGTGGGTCGCGCGAGTCCGCGCCACCCGCATCCGGCGCTCCTCCAGCTTGAGGTACGCGACCACCTTGGCGAAGGTGGGCTCCGGGATGAGGGTGAGGTTGGAGGTGGCGTTCCCGAAGTCCTCGTTGAGGCCGCCGGAGAGGGTGCTGATGAGGAGCTCGTCGCCGATCTTTTCCCCGAGATCACGGAGCTCATCGGCGAGCTTCTTGAGGCGCATGCAAAAATCATCGATGGATGAGTCAAGTTGCTGGCACCCGTAAAACTCACCATAGAGGAGGACCTTGCGCTGCAGCTGATTGTCGGTGAAGAGGCCGTTGAGCTTGGTCCAGACCGCATAGGCGTCGTCCTCGTCGTTCACCACAGTGTGGAAGAGGTCGTTGGAGATGGTGAGGTAGAACCAGCGGATGATGGTGGCGTCGAGGATCATCCACTCCTCGTCGTTGATCATGAGCGCCGAGTCCACGGTGCCGTCCACGTGGCCGTGTAGGAGGTACTCACGGAACACAAGCGAAAAATACCGCTTTCAAGCGGAGTAGGAGGCGGTGGTGTGATCGAGCTTGACCGTAACACGCTCATGGATGTTGAGGTCGCGGACGAGGGTGACATCGGGACCAACAAGCGGGTTGGAAACGGTGGACGAGGAGGAGCTCATGGCTGGTTCGGCGCGGGTGGAGG
>NC_041383.1:683780084-683793848 GCF_002162155.2 Triticum dicoccoides | reverse complement strand
AGGGGAAGGGGAGGTGTGCGGCGCGAGGGAGGGAGGCGGAAGCGGGGACCCGCGGCGGCGGCGGCCTCGGAGGGAGGCGGCGACGGCGAGTGAGGCGGAGGGAGGGGCGGCGGTGACCAGTGGCGGCGGCGGCGGCCGGAAGGAGGGCGGCGGCGGCGGCGGCTGGTGACGGCGACGTGGAGGAGCGGTGGCGGCGGCGGCGTGGAGGCGCGGCGGCGGCTAGGGTTAGGATCGCGCTGCGATAGATACCATGTAGAAGGACAAGATATGGGCTGTGCAATCTCGATGTATTGATCAGTGCACCAGACACGTATATATAAGTACAAAGGTGAACCACAATATCAACTATACAAAGAAAACAGGAGATGGACCCTGCACACAAATATACACGTACACAATATATTCAACAATCAGTACCACCATTTCGGCACCGTCTCTGCACCGACCTTGTGGAAGCAACGCACAAGTCAGAAGCTTGCGGTTGCGATGTCACGCAACCTGTGCTAGCAATTTGTTCGAGAAGCAATCAATCGGAAGCTTCCATAAGCCTTTGAGACCGCTTCCAGTAGCGTGTGCCATGATATTATCATCGTGAGGACTGAGTACTATCTAACCGGAAGACACAATCAGAGCGATGGAAACATCAACCCAATAATATCAACGATTGCAGGACTACAAATTTCCGTCACCGGAACCCTCTACCTCTGCCGATCAACTACTCCATAGACCATGGACGGGTCATGACGACATGTGCATATAAAAAACGAACGTGATCGTGTCAGCCCTCCACTGAGACACTAGATCCCGCCCTTCATAATGCCACCCAGCATTCAATTCCACCCACATGACCTCGCTGCTAAAATATATACAGATCCATCACAGAATCTCAAACACAAAACAATACTGTGATAATCTGACACGCAAATAAATGAACTAAGTATACACAGACAGATGAAGCTTTTTTTTACAGCATGCTCAGCTGACAGGCACCAATACAGTTGCCCACATGTCAGCGGAACGGAACCCCTATCCGGGCCCCAAATTCCTTCTCCAGTTTACAAGTAAAGCTAAAGGGGAGCAAACCCCCGGAAAAAAAAATGGCCTCTGAGGAATCTGGGACGAACGATCGGAATATGCGGGACGGTGGTTGGGCTCACCGGAAGCGGCCGCCGTCGGCCAGCTTCCAGGAGCGGCAGTGGTGGAGGGAGGATCCGGAGGAGGGCTGGTGGAGCGGCGACGGCCGGAGCTCGCCGGACAGCGCGGGGACGTCCGGAGGGTGCCCTCCGCCTCCGCGATGGTGGTTCCGCGCTGGGCTGGGCCGGACGAGCGGGCTGATGCACACCGCGAACCCCGACACGCCGGCCCCGGCGCCGCCCAGGAGGCGACGGCAGGGGGTCTTCCGCATCGGCGACGGCCGCCACGGCGAGTCCGCCACCGAGCCGCCCTCCTCGCTCTCCTCGTAGGAGCACCGCACCGGCGAGAGCCCCCGGTTGCTGATCACGCGGGAGGAGCGCCGCCGCGGGGGCATCGGCGACTCCGTGGCCGGCTCCTCCTTCCGGCGCCCGCGCGCGCGCGGCATGATCCCCGCGAGCCAAGATCCGTGCCTCCGTTCCCCACCGCCCTTCTCCTCCGATCCGTCTTGATGGTAGCGGTGGCCGAAGAGCGCGGCGAGGGCGGAGAGCTTGCTGCTCCGCCTCCGCCTGATCTGGAACCCGATGTCGCCCTCCTCGAAGCCGGTGCCAGGCCCGACCTGGGGCGTCCGGAAGAAGAGGCGGCTGGACGGGTGGCGCCACGGCCCGGGCCCCGAGGCGGCGTCGGACTTCCGGGGGCAGACGTAGGGCGAGACCGACCTCGGGAAGAGCGGGACGGGCTCCGGCAGCGGCGTCGGGGGCAGCGAGGGCGCCTGGTTCTGCTTGGCGGCGAGCGCGAGCAGGCGGCCGCGGAGGCAGGCCGCGCACACGCCGACCGCGCTCTCGTAGGGGTGCGTCCGGCACAACATGGCTACCTCCTCGCCGCTGCCCTGCGCATTGCCGTCCCTGGCTGGGCTTGGGCGCTGTGGTGTGGCGTGACGGACGGACCTGGGGAGCGCGGTAGGATACTCAGTCGGGGGTAGTTTTCAAATGGGTTTGTTTAGGGCGGAGAGATGCGTCTGTGGGAGTTATTTTGTTGGGTTTTCTCCGCTGATCAGTCGGGCTGATTGGTTAAGAGTGAGTATCCTAGTCGGATGTGGACCGCCCTATCGATCTGTCGATCTGTGATGCTACTCCACTGTAGAAGTGCTATCTAGTCCACGCACTGTCGTCTATTGCTAAAGTAACGTAACCGAGCTACCACTGTCTTGGCGTAATCGGTCTAGTAATAGTAGAGCTTTAATTTTCCCGAAGAAATTTGGAGCTACATAATTTCTTCTTAATCTTAATAGGAAATAAAAACTAAACACCTGGTCCTGCGGCCTATTTGACTCGCAGGATTCTGAAAACACAAGGTTGCGGATAATGATCCAAATTAATTGACCTTCATTTGTCTAGATACAGATGTATCTAGACACTAAACAAGTATAGATACATTCATATCTAAACAAATGAAATCAAGTAATTTGGAACGAAGGGAGTAGGATTTAATCATGAGAATCAAACCAATATAGGAAAAAAAAATCCTCAGGATTCTAATCCTAAATATAATCCTTTTTAGGGATTTTAATACAAACTACGGACGGATGTATGACGTATTTTAAAGTGTAGATTCATTCGTTTTTGCTTCGTACGTATTCCATACTGGAATCTCTAACACGTATTATATTTAGGAATGGATGGGATCAAGCGCATCTCCGACGCCGACCCTCAAACCTCCTGCATCCATTTGGACTGCGCTATCAGGACCACACAAGCCATCCAACATGGTCCTGTATCGATCCGTGAAGCCGTCCGGATGTGATTTCTCCCACAAATTAGAGACAAATTGGGGGAGTTTTGCGGGAGTTCGGACAGGAGACACGTAGGACTCCGACACTCCCGGCCCACCTAATCCCCCTCCGGTTCCATTTTCTTTCACTCCTTCCCTTCTCCCATTGCTTTGCATCCGCACCCTCCACCTCAGCTGCCGATGTTGTACGTCTTCGGCCGTCACAAAGGAATTGCCGGACGTCCGCAACTAGCACTGACACCTTCGTATCTAAATATCAACCGTTTTTGCATGAATTTCATCTGGGTACTTAAAATGCGGGTTAAATATACACAGCTACGCGCTTAGAGCAAGTACAATAGAGCTGAGTCAGCGGGCTATAAGAAATAAACTAGTATATTTCTGCTTAGTTGGAGGAAAGAGGAGAGGAGAGAGAAGGTAAGCGGGCTCTTCATGAAGAGCCAGCTCTAGCACGTGCTCCTAGGCACTTTGTGAGAATGAAAGGTGGGTCATATAATAAAAAAATAATACATTTTTTAATCTATTATTGTACATATTAGCTATAAGATGGACAGTAGATGACATGACACTGGCTTATAGCCAGCAGCTGGCTATACTATTAACCATGGTCTTACGAAAATGATTTGAAAAAAGGAGGCCGTGGTTTTCTTGGGATCGAGCGGTCTAGTGGATTTTATGGACCCCTCCTGTTAAAGCTGCGTTTGACCGGGACGTTTTGGACAGTCTCGTGACCCGACTTGACACACTCCTATGTACTCCAAAGAGTAGTGTGCCGCATGTTCGTTTTCGGATAAGGAAGATGCACTACTCTCTTCCGGAGCGGCAAACGTACACGTGAATCCCTTCATTTTTCGGCCGGGTGTTGCGTAGCGGCCCATTCCGCTCGTCACGTTCTTCCCCTGATGCCACCGGCCACTCGCTCCGGCTACTCACGCCAACACCCTCGACCATCGCCCACTGGTGCTACGTTACTACGTTGACCGGGCCAGGAAGAGAAGAAGCGACGCGTCCTCTTCACTTCACGTGCTCTCGGCGTCGGGTTCCAGAAGCAGCAGCTGCTCTGGATCTGCCCTCTCGGCAGCGGCGCGTGCGCTAGGCGAGGCAGAGTTCCACGCGGGCCAGGTCAGTGCATGCAGCAGCACAGTTATCACGGCCTCACGGGCACGCAACAAAACCTCCCACTTCCCACGCACGTACCCGAGGAGAAAAAGATTACCGTGGCGGTGTGGGCGAGGAGGACAGAACCTCCTCTGCTCGCATACATAGCTTCTCTCCTGGCCTCTTCTGCTTCACATGTCACGTCCTCTTTAAGCCCATTGAAGATCGCCCCCGGACCCCAACCACCGGGGGTAGGACGGACCGGAGCCCGACGTCGTCGAGTGTGGTTTCGTGAGCACGGCCGTTCTCGATCCTGCCTCCCCGCTGCCGGTTCAACGGGGCATTGAAGCGGGCGCGCCGGACGTGGACGGGCATACGGACATGCCCGGAGCCCCGTGATCTCGGGGAAAGGTGGCGGGTGACGGAATGGTACCCTCTCGACTCTCGAGCCTCGATGGCAGCTGCAAATGTGCCCAAATGCGATCGCCTTCTCCGAGTCGGCTGTCGGTACTTCGATGCGCTCGTTTTGTCGTGCCATGGTCCGGCCCGATGTCTTTGTGACCCGGGTACGGCTGGCCATTTTCTTCCTCCTGGTGAATGGATGGATCGTGGATGGATGGACAGCTTTGCTTTCGGTACGTACGCCCCTTTTGAAAAGTTTGTGGTTTTGGGATGTAGATCGATGGTGGAGATTAAACCGAGTCTATGAGTTTTAAGGCATAACATGGTCGTCGAGCTCTCGTTTGACACGCGCCTCTTTGCTTCTTTTAGTCTAGCTTCTCCCTCTCAATTTTGTAACTTGTTGTCATCCTCTCTAGGTTTCAGTCTATTCTTTTTTTTGTGTGTGTGCATCCAACGTGAGCTTGTACTTCCTTCGTTCCAAATTACTCGTCACTGAAATGGATGTATCTAGAACTAAAATACATCTAATTCGGAACGGAGGGAGTACCTTTCTTCTTTCTTTTTCTTTCTTCTGGAAAAAATGTTCGCCCATGTGGCGGACATTGTAGTCGCCGCGGTGTCACGAGAGGCCTCCACTTCTCCCACTTGTTTTCTATCACTTGGTGGTTCTTCGAGACTGTTTGGTTGCCAGCCTTACCTTGCGACGCCAAAGGTGCGGTGCACCACAGCTCCTAGGCAACTGTTTGGTTGCTGACAAAGGTTAGGCTCGCCACATACGCAAAGTGTCTTCTGCAGTAGAATTTTTCGCCACAAGGTGCCGCTGGTTTTGCCCGCCACACTATTTGGCGTGCCGCAAGTGTGGCATTTTGAGTCTTCAACCAAACAACCATTCATTGGCATGATGGCTCATCAATCCTCCCCCACAACTCTTTTCTCTTCGTCATCCAATTGAATTGGGAGCTTGAGTCGTCATTTTTCTTCAACCTCTTTTTATCATTCTTGAGGTCATCCACAAGGTGTTGCCACTTTGGTTTGCGATTCAATTTTATCCAACAATGACTTAAATTCAATGGCTTCTTCTTGGTTTGTTCGTATAAAGTATATGCTCGTGGTTGTCCGCGCCCTTTGGAGTAGCGGTGAGTCACACACCGTCTTCGGTACCTTCGGTTGCGTCCAGTCGTCTAGAATCCCTCCCCATTTGAATGACTAGATGTTGTTGGTCACGGGTGGGGTGGAACTTGTTGGCGGTAGGTAGGATGGCGCAAGGATGCCGGCCAGCAACACATCCACGTCGATGTCAGTCACTTCCTTGGCAGCAACTTCCTTCGTTGTCGCCTCCCACTTGCACTAGCGGGCACGTCGCGCCCTCCGAGCGACGTTCTTGTTGGGTAACGTAGCATGCAATTTCAAAAAAAATTCCTACACTCACGCAAGATCTATCTAGGAGATGCATAGCAACGAGGGGGAGAGTGTCTCTACCTACCCTCATAGACCGTAAAGGGAAGCGTTTCACAACACGGTTGATGTAGTCGAACTTTCTTTGCGATCCACCGATCGAGTACCGAACGTATGGCACCTCCGAGTTTTGCACACATTCAGCTCGGTGACGTCCCTAGCCTTCTTGATCCAGCAAGATGTAGAGGTAGTAGATGAGTTCCTTCAGCACGACGGCGTGGTGACGGTGACGGTGAAGTGATCTCCGCAGGGCTTTGCCTAAGCACTACGAAGTTATGACCGGAGGCATAAACTGTGGAGGGGGGGGGGGTGCCACACACGGCTAAGATAATGTCTAGGATGTGCTAGGCGCCCCCTCCCACATATATATAGGTGGGGGTGAAGGGAGCAGCCAGGGGGCGCCCCAAGTAGGATCCGAATCCTACTTGGGGTTTCCCCAAGTGGCGCCCCCTGCCTTTTTTCACCGGAGAAGAAAAGGGAAGGGGAAGAGAGAAAGGAAAGGGGGGCCGAACCCCCTTTTTCCTTCTCTCAATTCGGCCTCCTGCCATAGGGGGGCGCGCCACCCCTTTTGGGCTGGTGTGCTTCCGTCTCATGGCCCATATGGCCCATATCTTCCCCGGGGGGTTCCGGTAACCCCTCCGGTACTCCGATAAATACCCGATACACTTCGGAACACTTCCGGTGTCCGAATACCATCGTCCTATATATCAATCTTTACCTCTCGACCATTTCGAGACTCCTCGTCATGTCTGTGATCACATCCAGGACTCCGAGCAACATTCGGTCACCAAATCACATAACTCATATAATACTATATCGGCAACGAATGTTAAGCATGCCGACCCTGCGGGTTCGCGAACTATGTAGACATGACCGAGACACCTCTCCGGTCAATAACCAATAGCGGAACATGAATGCTCATATTGGTTTGCACATATTCTACGCATATCTTTATCGGTCGAACCATTATAACAACATACGTGATTCGCTTTGTCCATCGGTATGTTACTTGCCCGAGATACGATCGTCGATATCTTCATACATAGTTCAATCTCGTTACCGGCAAGTCTCTTTACTCGTTCCATAATACATCATCCTGCAACTAACTCATTAGTCACTTTGCTTGCAAGGCTTCTTATGATGTGTATTACCGAGAGGGCCCAAAGATACCTCTCTGATACTCGGAGTGACAAATCCTAATCTCGACCTATGCGAACTCAACAAACACCTTCATAGATACTTGTAGGGCATCTTTATAATCACCCAGTTACGTTGTGACGTTTGATAGCACACAAGGCATTCCTCCGGTACCCGGGAGTTGCATAATCTCATAGTCGAAGGAATATGTATTGACATGAAGAAAGCAATAGCAATAAAACTGAATGATCAATATGCTAAGCTAACGGATGGTCTTGTCCATCACACCATTCTCCTAATGATGTGATCCCGTTATCAAATAACAACTTATGTACATGGTTAGGAAACATTAACCATCTTTGATCAACGAGCTAATCAAGTAGAGGCTCACTAGGGACACAATGTTTGTCTATGTATTCACACATGTATTTAGGTTTACGATCAATACAATTCTAGCATGAATAATAAACATTTATCATGAATAAGGAAATATAAAATAACAACTTTATTATTGCCTCTGGGCATTGTTGAGGAAATCGTTAACTGGTAGCTGCTCGGTTGGCTAACAAGTAGGGGATTAATAGGCTAATCGGCAAGTTAATTGGCCATTTAATCAATTACTTGGGTGATTAATCAGTTAATCGCCTACTCGGTGACCCTACGAGTAGGGATTAATCGGCAAGTTAACTGGTTAATCAGATGAATTCTTGAACAGGGCCTCTGGGGCATATTTCCTTCAGTCTCCCACTTGAACTAGAGTCAATAATCTAGATTACATTGTAATGATTCTAACACCCATGGAGTCTTGGTGCTGATCATGTTTTTCTCGTGAGAGAAGTTTAGTCAACGGGTCTATCACATTCAGATCTGTATGTATATTTGCAAATTTCTATGTCTACAATGCTCTGCATGGTGCTACTCTAGCTAATTGCTCCCATTATCAATATGTATCCAGATTGAGACTCTGAGTCACCCGAGTTGGTGTCAAGGCTTGCATCGGCGTAACCTTTACAACGAACTCTTTGTCACCTCCATAACCGAGAAATATTTCCTTAGTCCTCTTATGTAACTAAGGATAAATTTTGACAGCTATCCAATGATATACTCTTGGATCACTATTGTACCCCCTTGCCAAACTCATGGCAAGGGACACAGTTGGTCTGGTACACAGCATGGCATACTTTATAGAACCTATGGCTGAGGTATAGGGAATGCCTTTAATTCTCTCTCTATCTTCTGTCGTGATCGGGCTTTGAGTCTTACTCAACTTCATACCTTGCAACACATATAAGAATCCTTTCTTTGACTGACCCATTTTTGAACTTTTTCAAAACTTTGTCAAGGTATGTGCTTTGTGCAAGTCTTATTGAGTGCTTCGATCTATCCTTATATAGATCTTGATGCTCAATATATAAGTAGCTTCACCGAGGTCTTTGATAACCCACAAGTATAGGGGATCGCAACAGTTTTCGAGGGTAGAGTATTCAACCCAAATTTATTGATTCAACACAAGGGGAGCCAAAGAATATTCTCAAGTATTAGCAGCTGAGTTGTCAATTCAACTACACCTGAAAGACTTAATATCTGCAGAAAAGTATTTAGTAGCAAAGTAGTATGGAAGTAACGGCAACGGTGGCAAAAGTAACAATAGCAGTTTTGTAGCAGTCGTAACAGTGGCTACGGAAAAGTAACTTAGCCAAGATCAATATGAAACGAGCTCGTGGGCAATGGATCAATGATGGATAATTATATCGGATGGCATTCATCATGCAACAGTTATAACATAGGGTGACACGGAACTAGCTCCAGTTCATCAATATAATGTAGGCATGTATTCCGAATATAGTCATACGTGCTTATGGAAAAGAACTTGCATGACATCTTTTGTCCTACCCTCCCGTGGCAGCGGGGTCTGATACGTCTCCAACGTATCTATAATTTATGAAGCATTCATGCTATTATATTATCTGTTTTGAATGATTATGGGCTTTATTATACACTTTTATATTATTTTTGGGACTAACCTATTAACCGAAGGCCCAGCCAATATTGTTGTTTTCTTGCCTATTTCAGTATTTGAAAGAAAAGAAATATCAAACGGAGTCCAAATGGGATGAAACCTTCGGGAAAGTTATTTTTGGAACGGAAGAAATCCAGGGGACTTGGAGTGCACGTAAGGGAAGCTTCGAGGTGGCCACGAGGCAGGAAGGCGCGCCCACCTTCCCTGGGCGTGCCCCCACCCTCGTGGGCCCCTCGTGGCTCCCCTGACCGACTTCTTTCGCCTATATATCTCCATATACCCTAAAAACATCGAGGAGCACAATAGATCGGAAGTTCCGCAGCCGCAAGCCTCTGTAGCCATCAAAAACCAATCAGGGCCCTGTTCCGGCACCCTGCTGGAGGGGGATCCCTCACCGGTGGCCAGCTTCATCATCCCGACGCTCTCCATGACGAGGAGGGAGTAGTTCACCCTCGGGGCTAAGGGTATGTACTAGTAGCTATGTGTTTGATCTCTATCTCTCTCGTCTTCTTGAGGTGATACGATCTTGATGTATCGCGAGCTTTGCTATTATAGTTGGATCTTATGATGTTTCTCCCCCTCTACTCTCTTGTAATGGATTGAGTTTTCCCTTTGAAGTTATCTTACCAGACTGAGTCTTTAAGGATTTGAGAACACTTGATGTATGTCTTTCCATGCTTATCTGTGGTGACAATGGGATATTCACGTGATTCACTTGATGTATGTTTTGGTGATCTTGCAGGTTCCGTGACCTTGGGAATCTATGCATAGGGGTTGGCACAAGTTTTCGTCTTGACTCTCCGGTAGAAACTTTGGGGCACTCTTTGAAGTACTTTGTGTTGGTTGAATAGATGAATCTGAGATTGTGTGATGCATATCGTATAATCATGCCCATGGATACTTGAGGTGACAATGGAGTATCTACGTGACATTAGGGTTTTGGTTGATTTATGTCGTAAGGTGTTATTCTAGTACGAACTCTATGATAGATTGAATGGAAAGAATAACTTCGTGTTATTTTACTACGGACTCTTGAATGGATAGAACAGAAAGGATAACTTTGAGGTTGTTTCGTACCCTACCATAATATCTTCGTTTGTTCTCCGCTATAAGTGTCTTTGGAGTGACTCTTTGTTGCATCTTGAGGGATAGTTATGTGATCCAATTATGTTATTATTGTTGAGAGAACTTGGACTAGTGAAAGTATGAACCTTAGGCCTTGTTTCCTAGCATTGCAATACCGTTTACACTCACTTTTATCATTAGTTACCTTGCTATTTTTATAATTTCAGATTACAAATACCCATATCTACTATCCATATTGCACTTGTATCACCATCTCTTCGCCGAACTAGTGCACCTATACAATTTACCACTGTGTTGGGTGTGTTGGGGACACAATAGACTCTTTGTTATTTGGTTGCAGGGTTGCTTGAGAGAGACCATCTTCATCCTACGCCTCCCACGGATTGATAAACCTTAGGTCATCCACTTGAGGGAAATTTGCTACTGTCCTACAAACCTCTGCACTTGGAGGCCCAACAACGTCTACAAGAAGAAGGTTGTGTAGTAGACATCAAGCTCTTTTCTAGCGCCGTTGCCGGGGAGGTGAGTGCTTGAAGGTATATCTTTATATGTTGCAATCGAATCTTTTTATTTCTTGTTTTATCACTAGTTTAGTTTATAAAAGAAAACTACAAAAAATGGAATTGAGTTTGTCTCATACGCTTCATCTTTTTAATATATTTCGTGAGAATGATGTAAGGAAAATTGTGCTCAAGTGCTAGAAGAAGAAATCTATATGTTTGGCACTAAATCTTTGAATAATGAGCATGATTGCAATGTTGTTAGTATGAATTCTTTGAATACCCATGATACTAATGATATGCAAAGCCACAAGCTTGGGGATGCTATGTTTGATGAATATGATATTTTTTGTCCCCCAAGTTTTGATGAGAATATTTATTATGATGAAAGCATGCCTCCTATTTATGATGATTATATTTATGAAAGTGGATTTGGAGAGGTCATGACTTTACTTAGTGATGAATCCACTATTTCGAAAGAGGTTCCAATTGATTATGAGAACAAAATTGCTATCTATGATGATTGTTGTGATGACTTGTATGCTATTAAGAATAATGATAACCATGAAACTTGTCATCATGATTTTAGTTTTCAATTGTATTATGCCTCACATGATAATTATTTTGTTGAGTTTGCTCCCACTACTATTCATGAGAAGAAATTTGCTTATGTGGAGAGTAGTAAAATTTCTATACAAGTAGATCATGAAAAGAATGCTTTAGGTGCTGGTTATATGGTTGAATTAATTCATGATGCTACTGAAAATTATTATGAGAGAGGATCATATGATTCTACATATTGCAATAATATCAATTTTCCTCTCTATGTGCTTAAAGTTTTGAAGCTATGCTTGTTTTGCCTTCCTATGCTAGTTGATTATTGTTCCCATAAGTTGTTTGCTCACAATATCCATATGCATAGGAAGTGGGTTAGGCTTAATGTGCTAGTCATATGCTTCATGATGCTCCCGTTATGTTTCAATTCTTATCTTTTATGTGAGCATCATTGAAATCATCATGCCTAGCTAGGGGCATTAAACGATAGCGCTTGTTGGGAGGCAACCCAACTTTATTTTTGTTTATTACTTTTTGTTCCTGTTTAGTAATAAATAATTAATCTAGCCTCTGGTTAGATGTGGTTTCATGTTTTAATTAGTGTTTGTGCCAAGTAGAACCTTTGTGAAGATTTGGGTGAAGTCTTTATGATCTTGCTGTAAAAAACAGAAACTTTAGCGCTCACGAGAATATCTGCCATTTTTTACTGGAAAGTGATTTTAGGTTGATTCCTTTTGCAGATGATTAATAGACAAATTACTCAGGTCTACCAATTTATTTCAGAATTTTTGGAGTTACAGAAGTATTCGAATATTACAGATTACTACAGACTGTTCTGTTTTTGACAGATTCTGTTTTCATTGTGTTGTTTGCTTATTTTGATGAATCTATGAGTAGTATCGGAGGGTATGAACCATAGAGAAGTTGGAATACAGTAGATATGACACCAATATGAATTTATAATGAGTTCACACCTAAGTGGTGGTTTGTTTTCTTATACTAATGGAGCTTACGAGTTTTGTGTTGAGTTTTGTGTTGTGAAGTTTTCAAGTTTTGGGTAAAGATTCGATGGACTATGGAATAAGGAGTGGCAAGAGCCTAAGCTTGAGGATGCCCAAGGCACCCAAAGGTAATATTCAAGGACAACCAAGAGCCTAAGCTTGGGGATGCCCCGGAAGGCATCCCCTCTTTCGTCTTCGTTCATCGGTAACTTTATTATTTTTTTCACAAATACGCAAAGCTTGCGTATCATTTCATTGATAGGAGGAAGAATGAGTACAGTTAAGGGTACAACACATCACACGAACACAGATAGGCGTGAACATGGTGCCCGGAGCAGGGGAACAAGGGATGCTCGGCCCTAATAGAGGATACATCACAGCTAAACCTACAAAACCCGACCCAAGCACGGAAATGCCAAACCAATAAGAGCACCAACATCTCTAGAACTGAAACAGGGGAGACCACAAGCGAGCAAGATAGCGCCTTCAAGAAGGAGGACGACACCGAGATGCCGTCGCCATCCGGTCCGGAGGAACCAGACCTAGGGTTTCCCCTGAGCTCGAAGAGGGGCGCAGCCGAGGGCCTTGACAACGCCTCCAAGAAGGAAACGACATACGCAGATGCCGCCGCTGCCAGCGTCCGTAAGCCGAGCAGGGATTTCTCCCTGGCCTGAGGCTGAGCAATCCTATAGCCACCGTGTATGGAAATGAAGATGAGGAGGACAACGTCGGTCGGAGCCACCATGTCAGAAGGGAGTTGGCGGGGCTGCATCTGCCATCGGAGAATGGCACCGCCTCCGAACCCACGAGCACGGATCTAGCAAAGGGGAAGCATTGAGGTGTACAAAGTAGGGCAGGAGGCGAAGCCGACCACAAGGAGGGTTGGGCGACGGCGAACAGCAACGCCGACAAGCTAGTACTGGAGGGACGCAGATCCTAGCTACCGTGGCCATAGCCGTCGGAACATCGGGGAGCCACGCGAGCTGGAAGGAACGCAACCGATGGGTCACCGAGGTCGGAGCCACCCGCCGAAGGACGTCGGCAACCATGGACACCGGAGAGACGTGGATTCAAGGTCGCCGGGACCGGAGCAGCTCCAGCAAGTACCTTCCTTGAGGGGCTTCAAGACTGCCACTAACACTGGAGTCTCGCTGCCACCGCGTGAGCTGTCGCCGTGGCTCGGGGGGAGAGGAAGGACCGCCGGTGACGAAGGGGGTTGCCTGCAGGAAGGGAGGCCGCGAACACCTCCGTGACCGGCCGCAGTACCTGTGTCCAACCCAAGACCAGCAGCACCAGCAGAGCTGGGCCGTGCACGGAGGGAGGAGAGGAGGACTGCAGGGGGCGGCACCGAGCAGCCGTGGCCGGCACGCCGCGCCCGCCACGGACCGGCAGAGACATGTAGCAGCTGGGAAGAGGGCCCCCGCGTAGGAGCAATAGGACGCGGAGCCGAGGGCAGGGGGCGAGGGGTGGATGGCGCGCGGGGGTCGGCCGCCCTACAGCCACCTTCCTGGAGCGCGACACGGCCTTGCCGGCCGGCCCTCCGGCGGCGGCGCGGCGGAGGCGGGAAGGGGGGTACCCCGGCGGTGGT
>NC_041383.1:683668381-683779883 GCF_002162155.2 Triticum dicoccoides | reverse complement strand
CGGGGAAGCGCGTGGGGGGTTGTGGGGGAACGGATCCGCCCCGCCGCCGCCATCCCGGGGCGCGGCGCGGCTTCGCCAGCCGGCCCTCCGGCGGCGGCGCAGCGGGGGTGGCTGAGGGGGAGGGTTCCCGGCGGCGACGGGTGCGGTTTGTTGGAAATATGCCCTAGAGGCAATAATAAAATGGTTATTATTGTATTTCCTTGTTCATGATAATTGTCTATTATTCATGCTATAATTGTATTGACCCGAAACCGCAATACATTTATGAATACATAGACCAAAACATGTCCCTAGTGAGCCTCTAGTTGACTAGCTTGTTGATCAACAGATGGTCATGGTTTCCTGACCATGGACATTGGATGTCATTGATAACGGGATCACATCATGAGGAGAATGATATGATGGACAAGACCCAATCCTAAGCATAACACAAGATCATGTAGAGCTTTTCTAATGTCAAGTATCATTTCCTTAGACCATGAGATTGTGTAACTCCCTGATACCGTAGGAGTAGTTTGGGTGTACCAAACGTCAAAACGTAACTGGGTGACTATAAAGGTGCACTACAGGTATCTCCAAAATGTTTGTTGGGTTGGCACGAATGGAGACTGGGATTTGTCACTCCGTATGACGGAGAGGTATCTCTGGGCCCACTCGGTAATGCATCATCATAATGAGCTCAATGTGACTAAGTAGTTAGTCACGGGATCATGCATTACGGAACGAGTAAAATGAGTTGCCGGTAACGAGATTGAACGAGGTATTAGGATACCGACGATCAAATCTCGGGCAAGTAATGTACCGATTGACAAAGGGAATTGTATACGGGATTGCTTGAATCCTCGACATCGTGGTTCATCCGATGAGATCATCGTGGAACATGTGGGAGCCAACATGGGTATCTAGATCCTGCTATTAGTTATTGGCTGAAGAGATGTCTCGGTCATGTCTGCATGGTTCCTGAACCCGTAGGGTCTACACACTTAAGGTTTGGTGACGCTAGAGTTGTTATGGGAAATAGTATGTGGTTACCGAAGGTTGTTCGGAGCCCCGGATGAGATCCCGGACGTGACAAGGAGCTCCGGAATGGTCCGGAGGTGAAGATCGGTATATTGGACGAAGGGTATTGGAGTCCGGAATTGTTCCGGGGGTACCAGGTGATGACCAGCGTGTTCGAAAGGGGTTTCGGAGGCCCCGACAAGTGTTGGGGGGCCTTATGGGCCAAGGGGAGGGGGCACATCAGCCCACTAAGGGGTTGTGCGCCCCTCCCACCCCATCTCACGTAAGGTGGAGAGGTGGGGGCGCCTCCCCTAGGGCAGCCACCCCTCCCGGCTTGGGGGGCAAGTTTCCTAGGGGTGGGGGCGCCCAAACCCATCTAGGGTTTCCCCTATGGCCGTCACCCCTCGCCTAGGGAACCCTAGGGCGCCTCCTCCACCCCCCTTACCCCTATATATAGTGAGGGAGAGAGAGGGCAGCCGCACCCTTCCCCTGGCGCAGCCCCTCCCTCCTCCAACACTTCCTCCTCCTCCTAGTGCTTAGCGAAGCTCTGTCGAAGAACCACGAGCTCCATCACCACCACGTCGTCGTGCTGTTGGAGTTCTCCCTCAACTTCTCCTCTCCCCTTGCTGGATCAAGAAGGAGGAGATGTCCCCGGGCTGTACGTGTGTTGAACGCGGAGGCGCCGTTGTTCGGTCCTTAGATCGGAATCAACCGCGATCTGAATCGCTACGAGTATGAGTCCTTCATCCGCGTTCTTGCAACGCTTCCGCATCGCGATCTTCAAAGGTATGAAGATGCTCATCCTCTCCCTCTCTTGTTGCTAGAATCTCCATAGATTGATCTTGGTGTTGCATAGAAAATTTTGAATTTCTGCTACGTTCCCCAACACGGTTACCCCTGTGTCGCCAGGGGAGGGCGACGCAGGGGGGGGGGGAGTCCAACTTACTTTACTTCGTCGGTAACTTTACTTTGAGCTATATTTTTATTCACCACATGATATTTGTTTTGCTTGGAGCGTCATTTTATTTTGGTAGTATTTTCTTGCTGTTATTTAGAATAATGTTTTGCATCTATATTTTGAATAAAAATGTCAAGGATAGCCTTTACCATGCTTATTTTGCAAGTATACATGTTGCTGTTTCAAAACAGAAAGTTTACCGCTGTTGCAAAAATTCCCTAGAAAAGTCAGAGAATGATATAATGTTGAAACTTTTTGCATATTGAGCTCTGATAAATCTTCTACAATGTAGTATTTTTTCTCATAATTTTTGGAGTTAGGGAAGTATGATGAATCTTGCATTCTTTACAGACTATACTGTTTTGGCAGATTGTTGTTATGTTTGCATTGTTTGCATATGTTGGCTTGTTTAATGATTCTATTTGAGGATAGGAGTATTAAATATGCAGAGACATTTAGTATGCAATGTTGAATAATAATTTTTGTGATTTGTTACAGTAGAAAATGATAAGGTTTTTGCATTGGTTTATACTAACTTATCTCACGAGTTCTTGTTGAGTTTGGTGTGGATGAAGCTTTCGAGATTTAGGAAACCAAGATATAAAAGGAATTAAGGAGACACAAAATCTCAAGCTTGGGGATGCCCAAGGCACCCCAAGATAATATTTCAATAAGTCTCAAGCATCCAAGCTTGGGGATGCCCCGGTAGGCATCCCACCTTTCTTCTTCAACAATTATCGGTTAGTATCGGTTGAACCTAAGTTTTTGCTTCTTCACATGAGTTGTGCTATCCTTGCAATGCCATTTTCTTTTGTTTTTCTTGATGTTTGAATGAAATACCAACATCTGAAATTCTTAAATGAGAGAGATTCTTCACATAGCTACATAATTATTTAACTACTCATTGATCTTCACTTATATCTTTTTGGACTAGTTTGTCATTTACTCGTGTGCTTCACGTATATCCTATGAGTAAATGGTTGAATGAGTTGAATGTCATAAATCTGAAATTATATATGTTTCATATGCTTACCCCGTTGGGAGTAATGAATTCACATCTAATAAGTAGAGGTAGTAAATTTATTGAAGGTTAGCAAGCATTGTATTGGTCACTTGAACAATTCATGAAAGAATATTGAAGGAAGAGAAATTTCACATATAAATATACAATCTTAGACATCTTCTATGATTGTGAGCCCCATAATTATTTTCAAACCTGAGCAAATTAGTTGAAGTTGGACAAGGAAGACAACGTAATGAGTTATGCTTGGGTATATTTGTATAGACGTTATATTGTTATAGATCCTCCAACATGTGATGCTTGTTGTTTAGAATCCTTTGCTAGCCAAATATCTGTACTAAGCGGGAATACTGCTTGTGCATCCAAATCCCTTGAACCAAGTTTCTTCCATGAGTGCCCACCATACCTACCTATATGCAGTATTTGCCTGCCGTTCCGAGTAAATTTGCATGTGCCAAACTCTAAACCTTCAAATAATAATCTGTTTTGTATGCCCGAATCGCTCATGTAGCGACTAGGGGCTGTCAGTATCTTCCATGCTAGGTGGGTTATTCTCACGATGAGTGGACTCCGCTCATCATTCACGAGAAAAATGGCTGGTAACTGGGATGCCTAGTCCCATGATCAAAAGATCAAAATCAAATCAAAAATAATTGCAAGCAAAACTCCCCCAGGATTGATGTTAGTTGGAGGCACCTGTTGTTTCGGGCAAGCCATGGATTGATGATTGTTGGTGGAGGGGGAGTAAAAACTTTACCATTATGTTTGGGAACCGCCCATAATGTATGTAGTATGGAAGATATTGGGAACTCTTGGTTGTTATGTTGACAATGAAGGCATACCTCTCAAAATTATTTTCATCTCTATTTCAAAATCGAGCTCTGGCACCTCTGCAAATCCCTGCTTCCCTCTACGAAGGGCCTATCTTTTACTTTTATGCAAGAGTCAGTAGTATTCCTTCTCATTCCTACCTACTCTTTAGTTGGCAAGCATCGTGTGTTGGGGAAAGATCTAAGCATATATGGCCATGCAAATATATTTGATCATGAATTATTATTGTTGACAATTATCTATATGATAAGTGAGTTGGGAGGCGAAACACTAAGCCCCTATCTTTCTCTGTGTTCGATGGATGCTATTTGTTCTAAGAATATGCTTTGAGTGGTAGCAATCATGGAAGACTATATGATAGTTGAGTATGTGGAGTTTGCTAAATCAAAGCTCTGACATAGACCTTTCCTAAAAATAAGATGAATTGTAATTGTTTGATGACTGAGAATGAAGTTTGCTAGTTTTCAAGAAAGTTTATGGTCTATGCTTTAACATGTGAATAGCTTGTTACTTGATCTTGAGAATTTTTATGGGATGAACTACTGTTATGACATATGATCATGCTAGAAAAGGTGATTGAAATTATCATTGATCAAACTTGTGCACCTGCTAACATTCACACTTCATAAATTCTTTCTTTTATCATTTACCTACTCGAGGACGAGCAGGAATTAAGCTTGGGGATGCTAATACATCTCCAACGTATCTATAATTTATGAAGCATTCATGCTATTATATTATCTGTTTTGGATGATTATGGGCTTTATTTACACTTTTATATTATTTTTGGGACTAACCTATTAACCGGAGGCCCAACCCATATTGTTGTTTTCTTGCCTATTTCAGTATTTCAAAGAAAAGGAATATCAAACGGAGTCCGAATGGAATGAAACCTTCGGGAAAGTTATTTTTACGGAAGAAATCCAGGGGACTTGGAGAGCATGTAAGGGAAGCTTCGAGGCGGCCACAAGGCAGGGAGGCGCGCCCACCTCCCCTGGGCGTGCCCCCACCCTCATGGGCCCCTCGTGGCTCCCCTGACCGACTTCTTTCGCCTATATATCTCCATATACCCTAAAAACATCGAGGAGCACAATAGATCGGGAGTTCCGCCGCCGCAAGCCTCTATAGCCACCAAAAACCAATCAGGACCCTATTTCGGCACCCTGCCGGAGGGGGGATCCCTCACCGGTGGCCATCTTCATCATCCCGACGCTCTCCATGACGAGGAGGGAGTAGTTCACCCTCGGGGCTAAGGGTATCTACCAGTAGCTATGTGTTTGATCTCTCTCTCTCTCATGTTCTTGAGGTGATACGATCTTGATGTATCGCGAGCTTTGCTATTATAGTTGGATCTTATGATGTTTCTCCCCCTCTACTCTCTTGTAATGGATTGAGTTTTCCCTTTGAAGTTATCTTATCGGATTGAGTCTTTAAGGATTTGAGAACACTTGATGTATGTCTTGTCGTGCTTATCTATGGTGACAATGGGATATTCACGTGATTCACTTGATGTATGTTTTGGTGATCAACTTGCGGGTTTCGTGACCTTGGGAATCTATGCATAGGGGTTGGCACACGTTTTCGTCTTGACTCTCTGGTAGATACTTTGGGGCACTCTTTGAAGTACTTTGTGTTGGTTGAATAGATGAATCTGAGTTTGTGTGATGCATATCGTATAATCATGACTTGAGGTGACAATGGAGTATCTAGGTGACATTAGGGTTTTGGTTGATTTGTGTCTTAAGGTGTTATTCTAGTACGAATTCTATGATAGATTGAACGGAAAGAATAACTTCGTGTTATTTTACTACGGACTCTTGAATGGATAGAACAGAAAGGATAATTTTGAGCTGGTTTCGTACCCTACCATAATCTCTTCGTTTGTTCTCCGTTATTAGTGTCTTTGGAGTGACTCTTTGTTGCATGTTGAGGGATAGTTATGTGATCCAATTATGTTATTATTGTTGAGAGAACTTGCACTAGTGAAAGTATGAACCTTAGGCCTTGTTTCCTAGCATTGCAATACCGTTTATGCTCACTTTTATCATTAGTTACCTTGCTATTTTTATAATTTCAGATTACAAATACCCATATCTACTATCCATATTGCACTTGTATCACCATCTCTTCGCCGAACTAGAGCACCTATACAATTTACCATTGTGTTGGGTGTGTTGGGGACACAAGAGACTCTTTGTTATTTGGTTGCAGGGTTGCTTGAGAGAGACCATCTTCATCCTACGCCTCCCACGGATTGATAAACCTTAGGTCATCCACTTGAGGGAAATTTGCTACTGTCCTATAAACCTCTGCACTTGGAGGCCCAACAACGTCTACAAGAAGAAGGTTGTGTAGTAGACATTAGGGTCCTAATGGAAACTAAGGGATATTAAGGCCTCCTTTTAATAGAGAACCGGACCAAAGCATTAACACTTAGTGAATACATGAACTCCTCAAACTACGGTCATCACCGGAAAGTGTCCCGACTATTGTCACTCCGGGGTTTGCCGGATCATAACATGTAGTAGGTGACTATAACTTGCAAGATAGGATCAAGAACACTCATATATTCATGAAAACAAAATAGGTTCAGATCAGAAATCATGGCACTCGGGCCCTAGTGACAAGCATTAAGCATGGCAAAGTCATAGAAACATCAATCTTAGAACATAATGGATAATAGCGATTAAACCCTAACAAAACTAACTCGATTACATGGTAAATCTCATCCAACCCATCACCGTCCAACAAGCCTATGATGAGATTACTGACGCACGGCGGTGAGCATCATGAAATTTGTGATGGAGGATGGTTGATGATGACGATGGCGACAGATTCCCCTTTCCGGACAGACTCCAGATCAGCCATCCCGAGGAAGAACAGGGCTTGGCGGCGGCTCCGCATCGTAAAACACGGTGAATCCTTGTCCTTGATTTTTTTCTCTCGGAACGTGAATATATGGAGTTGGAGTTGAGGTCGGTGGAGCTCCAGTGGGCCCACGAGGCAGGTGCGCGCCCTAGGGGGTGTCCCTCATCCTCGTGGCTAGGGTGTGGGCCCCCTTATGTTGATTCTTTCCCCAGTATTTTTTATTAATTCCAAAAAGTGACTCCGCAAAGTTTCAGGTAATTCCGAGAACTTCTATTTCTGCACAGAAACAACACCGTGGCAATTCTACTGAAAATAGCGTCAGTCCGGGTTAGTTCCATTCAAATCATGCAACTTAGAGTCCAAAACAGGGGCAAAAGAGTTTGGAAAAGTAGATACATTGGAGTCGTATCAACTCCCCCAAGCTTAAACCTTTGCTTGTCCTCAAGCAATTTAGTTGACAAACTGAAAGTGATAAAGGAAAACTTTTACAAACTCTGTTTGATCTTGTTGTTGCAAATATGTAAAGCCAGTACTCAAGTTTTCAGCAAAGATTATGAACTAACCATATACACAATAACTTTTAGGTCTCACATTCACTCATACCAATGGCATAATCAACTAGCGAGTAATAATAATAAATCTCGGATGACAACACTTTCTCAAAACAATCATGATATGATATAACAAGATGGTATCTTGCTAGCCCTTTCTGAGACCGCAAAACATAAATGCAGAGCACCCCTGAAGATCAAGGATTGACTAGACATTGTAATTCATGGTGAAAGAGATCCAGTCACGGTAATACTCAGTATCAATTAATAACAATGCATACAAATGAAAGTGGTGCTCTCCAACTGGTGCTTTTTTAATAGAATGATGACTCGGCATAAAAGTAAATAGATAGGCCCTTCGCAGAGGGAAGCAGGGATTTGTAGAGGTGCCAGAGCTCGAGTTTTGAAACAGAGATAATATTTTGAGCGACATACTTTCATTGTCAACATAACAACCAAGAGATCTCGATATCTTTGATGCTACATACATTATAGGCGGTTCCCAAACAGAATGGTAAAGTTTATACTCCCCCACCACCAACAAGCACATTCCACGGCTGGTCTAAAACGATGGGTACCGTCAAACTAACAACAATCCTAAGGGAGTTTTGTTTGCAATTATTTTGGTTTGATTTGAGCATGGGAGTGGGCATCCCGGTTACCAGCCATTTCTCGTGAATGAGTGGAGTCCACTCATCGTGAGAATAACCCACCTAGCATGGAAGATATAGACAACCCTAGTTGATACATGAGCTATTCGAGCATACAAAACAGAATTTCATTTGAAGGTTTAGAGTTTGGCACATGCAAATTTACTTGGAACGGCAGGTAAATACCGCATATAGGAAGGTATGGTGGACTCATATGAAACAACTTTGGGGTTTATGGAAGTGGATGCACAAGCAGTATTCCCGCTTAGTACAAGTGAAGGCTAGAAAAAGACTGGGAAGTGACCAGCTAGAGAGCGACACAGTCATAAACATGCATTAAGATTAACCAACAATGCGTGCAAGCATGAGTAGGATATAAATCACCATGAACATAAATATCATGGAGGCTATGTTGATTTTGTTTCAACTACATGCGTGAACATGTGCCAAGTCAAGCCACTCGAATCATTCAAAGGAGGATACCATCCTATCATACTACATCACAACCATTTTAATAGCATGTTGGCACGCAAGGTAAACCATTATAAACTCTCAGCTAATTAAGCATGTCATGAGTAACTATAATATCTAATTGTCATTGCAAACATGTTTCATTCATAATAGGCTGAATTAGGAATGATGAACTAATCATATTTACAAAAACAAGATAGGTCGAGTTCATACCAGCTTTTCCTCATCCCAATCATTTCATCATATATCGTTATTATTGTCTTTCACTTGCACGACTGAACGGTGTGGATAATAATAATAGTGCATGTGCATTGGACTAAGCTGGAATCTGCAAACATGTTAATTCAAAGGAGAAGACAAGGTAATGTGGGCAATTTGTTAGATCAACATTAATGCATATGAGAGCCACTCATTATTTTCATCGTGGTCTTCTCCTTTTGACCCCCAAAGAAAAGAAAAGAATTTCAAAGAAACACACTGAAATATTTTTGGAGTTTTCGTTTTTCTGAAGGAATTAAATAAGAACGAGAAAAACTATTTACACGGAAAGCTCCCAACAAGCAAAAGAAGAACGAGAAATCTTTTTGGGTTTTATCTTAATACTACTACAAGCATGGAAAGTAAACTAGCTAAAAGCTATAATTAATTTTTTTTTGTTTTTTTGAAAGTTTTTCAAACACACAAGAAGAAAGCAAGAAAAGAAAATAAATTATCATGGATAGTACAATGAAAAAGTATGAATACTGACAACTAGAATGAGTGTGTGAAAATGAATGTAATGTCGGTGAGAAATATGTACTCCCCCAAGCTTAGGCTTTTGCCTAAGTTGGTCTACGCCCATGGAGCAAAGTAGTCCTCTCCGGTGTACTGAGGAGGATCCTCGGGGTTCCACTGGTTAGCGAGCTCCCGCGGATCCCACTGATAAATAGACTCCTGATATGGATCAGGAGATGGCTCAGGCTCAGGCTCTGGGGATCGTGTCTGTTCCTAGTACGCGTAAATGTCATCGGGTAGGATGAGGTATGCGCCTGAATGAATGTTAAACAAAGAAGGTGCAGACAAGGTAATAATCTGACAAGTAGTTTCACTAAATACCAAGTTATAAATGAGTCTTTTCTCCTCATCTTTGCAAATGAAATCATGTGCTACCAAAATTTTATAGTCTAAGAAAATAGTGGGCAACACCTTTTCCTCTTTCTCATAATGCCTAATAGGTATCTCAAAATATTTAGCAAGACGTGAAGCAAAGATACCTCAAAAAATGGGCCCCTTTGTACGGTTTAGAATCAACCGTTTAGCAACCATAGCGCCTAAACTGAAAGTTCTGTCACAAAGTAAAGCATGGCGCAAAATGGCAAGGTCAGGAGCACCGAGGCCCCCACTGTTCTCGCAACCAATTAAACATCTACTAGAAAAAATTGCATAGTAACGTAGAACAAGAAAATGTATACTAGTAGTTCTTGCATCTCACACTTTTCTACTTTCCCCTACAGTAATTTCATCAATAAATTCTACCACATCACTAGGACGTGGTTCCTCGACGGTGCCCTCAAAAGGCAATGTCGGTGTCAAAACCGGCGGATCTCGGGTAGGGGGTCCCGAACTGTGCGTCTAGGCGGATGGTAACAGGAGACAAGGGACACAATGTTTTACCCAGGTTCGGGCCCTCTTGATGGAGGTAAAACCCTACGTCCTGCTTGATTGATATTGATGATGTGGGTATTACAAGAGTAGATCTACCACGAGATCAAGGAGGCTAAACCCTAGAAGCTAGCCTATGGTATGATTGTTGTTCGTCCTACAGACTACAGCCATCCGGTTTATATAGACACTGGAGAGGGCTAGGGTTACACAAAGTCGGTTACAATGGTAGGAGATCTATATATCCGTATCGCCAAGCTTGCCTTCTACGCCAAGGAAAGTCCCATCCAGACACGGGACGAAGTCTTCAATCTTGTATCTTCATAGTCTTAGAGTCCGGCCGACGATGATAGTTCGGCTGTCCGGACACCCCCTAGTCCGGGACTCCCTCAGTAGCCCCCGAACCAGGCTTCAATGACGACGAGTCCGGCGCGTATATTGTCTTCGGCGTTTGCAAGGCGGGTTCTCCTCCATATTCCATGTGTTTACCAAACAATGTCCGGTTTCCTTATAAATGTTGTGCTCCTTGGCTTCTATGTCCAATAATGGCCCTCTTCCACGTGTCGTTTGAATGCGAAAAGCCAGGGTATTTTTACATTTTACCCCCTAGCTGCGCGAATAAGCTGCCTATAAGAGAGGCGAGGATCCAGATCCGAATCACACCATCCTCCTTCCGCAAGTTCTCATTGAAGCGCATCCGACAAAAATCCATTCCAACATGGACAGTCGACGCGGCTCCTCCTCTCGCGCTCCCAGTCCTCAGCCAGGAGATTGGAGGAGATGTTCGGTCCCGCATAGCGAGTTAGTGACGCTCCAAGCAGAGGGATATCTTCCCCCAGCCTTTATGGTTCTGGTTCGAGCCGGACTGGCCACCTACAAGGGCGGGAAGCAGGCGGAGAGCGTCCCTAATCCCTCCAAAGGAGAGCGGGTATGCTCTGTCCCCTACCTAATAAGGGGACTCGGATTTCCCATACATCCGTTTCTCCGGGGGCTCCTGGAGTTCTATGGACTCCAACTTCACCACCTCACACCTGCCTCCATCTTGCACATCGCGGGCTTTGTAGCTCTTTGCGAGCTGTTCTTGAGCATAGAGCCCCATTTTGCGCTGTGGAAGAGATTGTTTTGCCTCGTACCCCGTTCTCACGAGGGGTTGATATATCAAGTGGGCGGAGCCGAAATATGGCGCATCGCCGGGACCGGATATCTATCCGGAACCCCGAAGAAGGCATCCGAAGACTGGCCTTCGGAATGGTTCTATATGGAAGACGCCCCGCTGCCGGATCCAGTTCGGACCGGCCTCCCGGAGTTTAGCAACGCTCCTATGAGAAAACGCCTGAGTTGGCGCCCGCGGAGCCCTCGACGGGAGGATGATAGGAGCGTCCAGTATCTGATGGGCCGGATAAGGTTACTGGCCCATTCCGGACTGACCATGATTGGAATCATGGCCACATGCATTATGTGAGGGGTGCAGCCGCTCCAATACAGGGGCCACCCCATGTGGGATTTCAACGGGGAGAATGACGCCACCCGTCATGGCCACAAGGGGCCGGGATCGGCCGCCGATCTGGTGAAGATCCTGTCCGGCTTGTACAAGGGGGAGAGGAAGGACTTCCTCCGCACGAGTCCGTTGAATGGATTCTCCATGAATAACCCTCGGAGCTGGGTAAGCGGACGTTTATGTATCCGATCCGTGCTTTCAAAGATAAGTGTCTTACTTTATGATTTCGACGCAGGAACTGCGCCGGGATGTGGAGGGCATAGAAAGCCCGACTCCACAACCCGAGGATCCGGGAAGATCCCTTGACCCGGCCTCCGGAGAGGATCCGGACATAATGGTGGAACTGATTGACGGGGTGTTCCACCAGCTCAGCATAGAGAATGCTCTAGTCGCCATTACGGCCGACTACCCCGGTTTATCTCCGGCTTCCCAGGTGAGTACGACCGAAGTCCTGACACAATTACTTTTTTAATGCTTATTTCTGACCACCGTGTACCAACGGTGCTTTGTAGGAGGTGCCTTTACGGCGGGAAGCCGAGCCCGCGGCGACTGACCAACCAGGGTCAGTGCGGCCCAAGAAGCGGAAGAGGAGTGCGGCGCGAATCGAAACATCGCCGCAAAGGTATGGCGCACCATTGTCTTTAAGGGAAAGACTCCTGGGGGGTATATTAATGCTCATAATTCTTCCAGGAGAAGGAACGCTCGCCGGACTGAGCCCGGAGAGGTTGCCAACCAAGCCTCCGCCAGCCAGGCTCCAACGCCTAGTCCGGAGGGGGAGACGAGCGCAAGGCGCGAGCCGGATGCTCCTCCAACGGAGGATGCCGATAGGTTGTCCGCCACCAGGTCTGAGGTGGAGAGCACCATGAATCACAGGCGCCGTTGGACAATTCTTCGTGACGCGTGTTTCTCCCCAGAGGCATTGAATGCCTTTAATGCGGGAGACGCACACCTTCGTGCTGCTCAAGATGGTTTAACCAAAGCCACGGAGCAGTATGTAAAAGACATACGGGGTGAGGAATTGTAATAGTTATATATGCCAGTAGCCCCCGAGACTTAAATAGTTAAACTAACTGATTTAAGGATCATTTGTTATGCAGGATCTTACAGAGAAGAATACCCACCTGTCCCAGGAGCTTCAAGAATGCAAGGCCCAACTTGAGGCCGCACTAGCCGCTGCCGGGGGAGCCATAGAGACCCCCTCTGGTAATTCATATTTCGAAAAGAGAAGTAGTTTTTGAAGTGCGGCGTGTGTGTATAGTCTGACAATAATATTGCAGAGGGTGCCGGACTAGATCTGGACAAGCAACATCTGCTGCGCCAGCTGAAGGC
Source organism: Triticum dicoccoides (assembly GCF_002162155.2). Lineage (NCBI taxonomy): Eukaryota > Viridiplantae > Streptophyta > Magnoliopsida > Poales > Poaceae > Triticum > Triticum dicoccoides. Next base: position 683,767,066 of record NC_041383.1, on the reverse strand, counting down.
CGGCGAGAAGGTGCTTATGAGGGTGCAGCAGGAGAGGAACAAACTCCAAGATGCCAACACCCAGCTGGGCGAAGAACTAAAAGGTGTTCGGGTCCAGCTGTCTAACTCCGTAAAGGAGAATCAGCGGCTTCGTCGCGGCATTTATAGTAGGTGCTTGAGCAAACTCTTTTGAAAATAAGAGTTTGGTGAGGAAGTCGATTGACAGAAATGTGTCTGTAGGTGTGCTCACGGGTCGTCCGGCGGAGGAAATGCCTGGTTCCACGGGTGACCTTCTTCGAGCTGCTGCAACTGGACGAACATGTCTGGCAGGCGATGAGCGGCGTCGTTCAGGCCTTATGGCCTTCCGTCTCCCTACCCGAGGGTCTTGGAGGGCTTGCTGAGAAGCTTCAGGGAGTACGGCAGCGCTTCCGTCTGTGGAAGATATCGGCCTGCCGGTAAGGCACCACGGAGGCCTGGGCCATGGTGAAGACGCCGTACACGAAGGCTGATCCAAACCACATGGCCGAGGTCGGACCTGTGGGGACCGATGGGAAGGAGATCCCCGTCAGCTTGATGTACGGCCAAGTAGAGTTGGCCGTGAAATATTCCCAACGGGACTGTAAACTAGACAGCGTGTTAGATGGGATTGAAGAGGAGTACAATCAGTCAGTTTGACGATGTAATTTAAAATGACATGTAAAATGCCTTCTAGCCGGATTGTAGATCGTTTGTCTTTGCGGACCTTTTCGCTTCGACCTCGGGACCCAACAGTCCGGAGTGTGTCCGAATACCCTCACGGTTATACAAAAACCGGGGCATGCATGGAGACCAGGCGTAGGGGTCATAAGTGCTTTATCAGACAAGTGCCCAACTAGCTATGTTATATTACATGGTTAGTAAGAAACATCTTCCAGGGAGAATAGTTCCGTTAGGGGTTCCTTTCCCTGGGAGGCATGCCCTAAAGTGCATGTCCGGACTGCGAAAAGAGCAGAAAAAGCATCTGGGGGCAGATAAATAAATAAGTAATAAATCATCTTTCAAGTCACCGACCGAATATTCCCTTAAGAACGCTAGCTTTCAGCTTCACCCAGTCTGAGGTACACATCCGGCTGACCCGGCAGTAACAATCGCAGAGGTGCTCCCTTTACCTCCTAGCCGAACAATCGGGAACGTAGGGGTAAGCATAGGAGCCAGGCAACCTAGCTTGGCCAAAACTTAAGTCATATCGATGCATATAATGGTGAGTAAAAGGTACATGCGGAAGTATGACACATGTGTTGGGCATTAAGCCCGCATAAATAAGCTTCTGTTAAAGAAGCCCCCAAGTATAACGAGTGCGAGTAGCACATTGAGTGTGTGCGAACAATGCATAGATCAGCCCTCGAAGGCTTTTACTGAAAGAGGGAGGAAAAAGGAGGGGAACAAAATACAGCGAAAAAATATGAAAGGTGGACGGAGGAAGGAGACGAACTCTGAGTCCGGCGCTTAAGCATAGAATCTTCGGAGACGGGCTGCGTTCCATGGGTTCGGCTCGAGTCGGTTGTTAGATGCGTTGCATAGACGGTATGCACCGCCGGTAAGGACTTGGTCGATGATGAAGGGACCTGCCCATTTGGGCTTAAGTTTGTCCTTTTTCTTGTCCGGCAGGCGTAGAACTAGCTCGCCAACATTGTAAGTTTTGGCCCGTACTTCCCTGCTTTGATATCTTCGAGCCTGCTGCTGATAGAATGCGGAATGGGATTTTGCCATGTCGTGCTCCTCCTCTAAGGCGTCCAAACTGTCCTACCGATCCAACTCGGCTTCTCTTTCTTCGTACATGCGCACGCGAGGTGAGTCATGAATTATATCGCAGGGCAAAACTGCCTCTGCGCCGTATACCATAAAAAATGGTGTGAATCCGGTAGTGCGGTTTGGCATGGTCCGCAGCCCCCAGAGTATGGAGTTGAGCTCCTCTACCCAGTGCGTGTTAGATTCCGTGAGGGATCGCACTAATCTGGGTTTAATGCCGCTCATGATTAGACCGTTTGCTCGTTGGACTTGACCGTTAGTTTGAGGGTGATAGACTGAAGCGTAGTCGAGCTTGATGCCCATGTTTTTGCACCAGAGTTTAACCTCGTCGGCCGTGAAATTTGTGCAGTTATCAGTGATGATGCTGTGGGGGACGCCAAAACGGTGTACTACCCCGGATATGAAGTCTATCACAGCTCCGAATTCGGCCGTTTTAACCGGCTTGGCCTCTATCCATTTGGTGAATTTGTCCACCATGACCAATAAGTATTTTTGCTTGTGGGTTCCCCCTTTAAGGGGCCAACCATGTCAAGCCCCCAGACCGCGAATGGCCAAGTGATGGGTATAGTTTTGAGGGCGGTGGGTGGCATGTGGCTTTGATTAGCAAAGAGCTGGCAACCGACACATCGTTGGACTAGGTCCTGAGCATCTGCCCGGGCTGTCGGCCAATAAAATCCTGTACGGAAGGCCTTGCCTACAAGGGCCCGGGCTGCGGCATGGTGCCCGCCGAGTCCGGCGTGAATTTCAGCCAGGAGATTTCGCCCTTCCTCTTCGGAGATACACCTTTGAAGGACTCCGGTTGTGCTTTTCTTATAAAGTTTTCCCTCATGGACCTTGTAGGCTTTAGATCGCCGAACTATGCAGCGGGTTTCATTTTGGTCTTCGGGAAGTTCCTGCCTAATTAAGTAGGCTAGGAATGGTTCCGTCCACGGGGCAATTACTGCCATTATTTCGTGGGCTGAAGGTGTTATTTTATTGGCTGAGCCACTGACTGTGTCAGAATGTTCCGTGTTGGATGGTGCGGTTGTTTCCGGGTTGTTATTTCCGGACTCCTCTTCCCATAATATGGATGGCTTAAAGAGCCACTCCAGGAAGATGTTTGGAGGGACGGTGTCGCGTTTTGCGCCGATGCGTGCCAACACGTCTACTGCCTGGTTATTATCCCGGGCTACATGGTGGAATTCGAGTCCTTCGAACCGAGCTGACATTTTGAGGACAGCGTTACGGTAGGCTGCCATTTTTGGATCCTTGGCGTCAAAGTCTCCATTTACTTGGGATATTGCGAGGTTTGAATCCCCGTGCACCTCTAGGCGTTGAATACCCATGGAGATTGCCATCCGGAGACCATGTAGAAGGGCCTCGTATTCGGCTGCGTTGTTGGAGTCCGTGTACATTATTTGAAGTATGTATTGGACTGTGTCTCAGGTTGGGGACGTCAAGACGATGCCAGCCCCCAAGCCAGCCAACATTTTGGAGCCGTCGAAATGCATGATCCAATTGGAGTATGCGCCATACTCTTTAGGGAGTTCGGCTTCCGTCCATTCGGCGATGAAGTCAGCCAAAACTTGCAACTTTATAGCTCGCCGTGGTTTGTAGGTTATGTCAAATGGTAAGAGCTCAATGGCCCATTTTGCAATCCTGCCCGTCGCGTCGCGATTGTTTATAATATCGTTGAGAGGTACTTCGGAGGCCACCGTTATGGAACACTCTTGAAAGTAGTGTCGCAGCTTGCGGGATGCCATGAACACCATGTACGCTATTTTTTGATAATGTGGGTACCGGGACTTGCGTGGAGTTAAGACAGTGGATATGTAGTACACTGGTTTTGAAGAGGGAATTTGTGCCCTTCTGTTTCTCGTTCTACGACGAGTACCGCGCTGACAACTTGATGTGTTGCCGCGATATATAATAACATTGGTTCGCCCAGGTTGGGCGCGGCTAGGACCGGATTTGTTGCCAGTATGGCCTTAATTTCTTCGAGTCCGGCCGTGGCAGCATCCGTCCATTCGAAGTGTTCGGTGCGCCGGAGGAGGCGATAGAGGGGTAGTGCCTTTTCTCCCAAACGGGAGATGAAGCGGCTTAGAGCCGCCATGCATCCAGTTAGTTTTTGTATTTGTTTGAGGTCTTTTGGGATATCCGATTGTGACAGAGCTCGGATCTTGGCTGGGTTTGCTTCAATTCCTCTACCGGATACAATGAAGCCCAAGAGTTTTCCGGCTGGTACGCCGAAAACACATTTTTCCGGGTTGAGCTTAATGTCGTATGCTCGGAGGTTGTCGAATGTAAGCCTCAAATCGTCTACTAGAGTTTCGACGTGTTTGGTCTTAATGACCACATCGTCTACGTATGCCTCCACTATTTTGCCTATCTGGGTAGCCAGACATGTCTGAATCATGCGCTGATATGTTGCGCCTGCGTTTTTGAGTCCGAAGGGCATTGTGTTGAAGCAGAATGGTCCGTATGGAGTAATGAATGCCGTTGCGGCCTGGTCTTTCTCCGCCATCTTGATTTGATGGTATCCGGAGTATGCGTCGAGGAAGCACAATGAATCGTGCCCTGCGGTAGCATCGATGATTTGGTCGATGCGGGGGAGGGGGAAAGGATCCTTTGGGCAGGCCTTGTTAAGGTCTTTGAAATCAACACAAAGGCGCCAGGATTTGTCCTTTTTTGGTACCATTACCAGGTTTGCTAGCCAGTCCGGATGTTTTATGTCTCTGATGAATCCGGCTTCTAAGAGTTTGGCTAGCTCCTTTCCCATTGCCTGTCTTTTGGGTTCGGAAAATTGCCGAAGAGCCTGTTTGACTGGCTTGAATCCTTTTAGGATATTTAGGCTGTGTTCTGCTAGCCTGCGTGGGATTCCTGGCATGTCTGAAGAGTGCCAGGCAAAAATGTCCCAATTTTCCCGAAGGAATTCTCGTAGTGCGGCTTCTACATCAGGGTTTAATTGTGCCCCAATGGAGTCCGTCTTTGTGGGGTCCGTTGGATGGACCTGGAATTTGACTATTTCGTCTGCTGGTTTAAAAGAGGTGGACTTAGATCTCTTATCGAGTATCACATCGTCCCTATCCACCGTGGAGCGCAGCGCAGTGAGTTCCTCTGCCGCTAGGGCTTCAGATAGTGCCTCTAGGGCTAGTGCGGCTGTCTTATTTTCAGCGCGGAGTGCTATATCTGGATCACTGACAAGAGTGACGATTCCATTGGGCCTGGGGCATTTTAAGATTCATGTACCCATAATGGGGTATAGCTTGGAAAATTGTGAATGCCTCTCGCCCTAACAAGGCGTGATATCCACTGCCGAACGGGGCCACTTGGAACGTGACCTCCTCGGACCTGTAATTGTCCGGTGAGCCGAACACTACATATAGTGTGATTTTTCCTGTGCAGCGTACTTCCCGACTAGGGATTATTCCTCTAAAGGTTGTGCTGCTTCGCTCAATGCGGCTCCAGTCAATTTCCATTTTTTGGAGGGTTTCCTCGTAGATGAGGTTTAATCCACTGCCGCCATCCATGAGTACCTTGGTGAGACAAAAGCCGTCCACTATCGGACTGAGGACCAATGCGGCTGGTGCTCGGGCTGTCCGGAATTTAGGTTCGTCGCTGGCATTGAAGGTGATAGCCGTGTCGCTCCATGGATTTGCTGTTGCTACTTGGTAGACTTCGGCGAGGCTGCGGATTGTTCGTTGCCGCATATTATTTGATGCGAAAGTCTCGAAGACTGTTAATACCGTACTGGTACAGTTGGGCTGGTTACCCGGGGCTAGAAAACCTTCGCCACTTTTGGCCACTTGCCGTAGTATCCAACATGCTCGAAGGCTATGTGTTGGAGTGGCGCCCTCTGTATTATGGATTTTACAGGGTCCGTTGAGCCATCCCTCCAGTACGGTTCCGTGCCCTTTAGGGGGGTTTTGCTTTTTGGTTTTTAACCCAGGTGCTTGAGTATGACACACCCTTTTATTTCGAACTAGGGTTGTGTTCAGGGCCGGATTATCCCAAAACCTGGTTTCGGCACTCTCCATCGCACAATATTTTTGTACTATGGTCGCCAGGTCGGTGAAGAGTGTAACTTCGCAACGACTTATGGCGTTCATGATTCCCTTGTCCGTGCAATTGTTGCAGAAAATTGAGATTGCGCTTTCTTCACGGCAGTCCTTTATCCTGTCCATAACCAAGAGGAATCTGGCCCAGTAATGATGTACTGTTTCATCGGGCTCTTGTCGTATTCGAGATAGATCGCTTATGTTTGGGTGGGCGGGCGGAATTAAATTCGGAACCCTGCCCAATCTGAGGCTCAAAGGCCGAGAAGTTTCCGGATTTGGAGGCTTGGATTGTTGGATGTTATCCAACAGATCTGGTCCGATGCCTGACTTTAGGTTCAGTACTTGATTGACGTCCGTCCCTCCGCGGGAATCCGGCATGGAGGGATCGAGAATCCGGACATAACTGGCTTTTAACATAGAAGAAGAGTCGCCGCGTTGTTCCTCTACCACAACAACGTGGTGGGTAGCCTGGGGAGAGTTAATTTCTCTCAGATCGGTTTTAAGCCCAATCTGATCGTAGTCTGTAGCGACTCCCAGGGCGGCGATGCGATCCAAGAGCTCATTTACAGAGGAGAGCTCCGTCGGATCTAGCTGCTCGGCGAATTCCGAGTTGACGTGAAGATCGCTTTTGATGACCTGAGAGGTCATTGTTGGAGCGGTGGCCGAACTGGCGGTCATAAGAAAATCGCCCAAGCGGATAGTTTGGCCGGTGGCCAAAGCTCCCTTGACGACGGCGCCGTCTTTAAAGACGGGAAAAGGCATCCCTCCTGATTGCGACGGCACAGAGGAACTCTCAATGAAAGCACCAATGTCGGTGTCAAAACCGGCGGATCTCGGGTAGGGGGTCCCGAACTGTGCGTCTAGGCGGATGGTAACAGGAGACAAGGGACACAATGTTTTACCCAGGTTCGGGCCCTCTTGATGGAGGTAAAACCCTACATCCTGCTTGATTGATATTGATGATGTGGGTATTACAAGAGCAGATCTACCATGAGATCAAGGAGGCTAAACCCTAGAAGCTAGCCTATGGTATGACTGTTGCTACGGACTGAAGCCATCCGATTTATATAGACACCGGAGAGGGCTAGGGTTACACAGAGTCGGTTACAATGGTAGGATATCTATATATCCGTATCGCAAGCTTGCCTTCTACGCCAAGGAAAGTCCCATCCGGACACGGGACGAAGTCTTCAATCTTGTATCTTCATAGTCTTGGAGTCCGGCCGACGATGATAGTTCGGCTGTCCGAACACCCCCTAGTCCGGGACTCCCTCAGGCAACTTGCAAACCACACAAAAATCATAGAGTGACAGCTCCTTGAACTCATCATATAAATAAAAATCTACTGAAGGTGTAGCATGGAAATGAAAGTTTTGCACAAAAATATTAGTGAGTAAGAGGTATTGATCACACTTATCGTGGATGAATTCAGTGATGCATGCATTCTCAGCCAAGTAATAAAAGTCTTCATAAATTCCAGCTGCCTTCAAGAATGCATCACAAGGCCATTCACACGGCCGAACCTCCACGGTGCGGGGAAGGTTGTACTTGGTCTTTTTATTCTCTTCATTCTGCTTTTCCTTCGAACTTCGACTCAAGGAGCATCTCAACAATCTCTTCAACATTTTCTTCCTCTAAAAATTTCTGAAATTTTTAGTGACTCAAAATAAAAGCGAACCAAACTCAACAAGATTGATAGCAACTACTCCCACAAGTTCCTAGAGGCTATATCATGCATTAAAACTACTTTGGACCATATAAATTTGACATGCAAGCTCAAGAACAGGGTCACCTCAACAGAAATAATTTGCAATAAATAAAGCACTAGAACAAGAACTAATTGGACCATTGGAGGAGTCACATACCGACGAATAATTCCCCAAAGCAGTTTTGTGAATGGAGCTTTGAGAAAGGAGATAAAAAATGGCAGCAAAACGAGCAAGAACACGAGTTTGAGATACGGGGTGATTTTTTTGGAGGAAGACGAAGTGTGTGGGTGCTAGAATAAGTGGAGGGGGGCACGTGGGGCCCATGAGGCAGGGGGCGCGCCTAGGGGGTAGGGCGTGCCCTCCACCCTCGTGGCTCACTGGTTCATCCCCCCAGTGTGTTGTCAGTGCCAAAAATTCTCAAATATTCCATGAAAAGTCATACTAAATTTTCAAGTCATTTGGAGAACTTTTATTTTGGGGGTATTTTTTATTGTAAGGATAATTCAGAAAACAGACAGAAAATAATATTTTTGCTTTATTTATTCTAAATAAGAGAAAGTAAATAATGGGTACAAAAGATGTGCCTTCTCACTTCATCCATCTCATGCTCATCATAAGGAATCTAGTAACAAGGTTGATCGAGTATTGTTAACAAACCTCTTTCGAATAACATGAAACCGGAGAATGTTCGAATAACACTAGGTTACCTCAACGGGGATATGCATGTCCCCAACAATAAGAATATCATATTTCTTATTGACAGTAGGTAGAGGGAATTCAAAACCTCCAATAGTAATAGTTGAAAATTTTACAATAGAATTGATACTATGAACTTGGGTTGTTTCTTCGGAAAGTGCACCGTATGCTCATTACCATTAACATGAAAGGTGACATTGCCTTTGTTCCAATCAATAATAGCCCCTCCAGTATTCAAAAAAAGTCTACCAAGGATGATCGACATACTGTCGTCCTCGGGAATATCAGGAATGACAAAGTCCGTTAAAATAGGAACATTTGCAACCACAACATGCACATCCTCACAAATACCGATGGGTATAGCAGTTGATTTATCAGCCATTTGCAAAGAGATTTCAGTAGGTGTCAACTTATTCAAATCAAGTCTATGATATAAAGCGAAAGGCATAACACTAACAACGGCTCCAAGATCACATAAAGAAGTTTTAACATAGTTTCTTTTAATGGAGCATGGTATAGTTGGCACTCCTGGATCTCCTAGTTTCTCTGGTATTCCACCTTGAAAAGTATAATTAGCAAGCATGGTGGAAATTTCAGCTTCCAGTATCTTTCTTTTATTTGTAACATTATCTTTCGTATACTTAGCATAAGGATAAATTTTAAGCATATCTGTCAAACGCATACGCAAAAAGATAGGTCTAATCATTTCAGAAAAGCGCTCAAAATCCTCATCATCCTTTTTCTTGGATGGCTTAGGAGGAGAAGGCATGGGTTTCTGAACCCATGGTTCTCTTTCTTTACCGTGCTTCCTAGCAACGAAGTATCTCTTATCATAACATTGATTCTTTGATTGTGGGTTATCAAGATCAACATCAGGTTCAATCTCTACATCATTATTATTACTAGGTTGAGCATCAACATGAACATCATTATTAACATTATCACTAGGTTCATGTTGATCACTAGATTGTGTTTCAGCATCAGAAATAGAAATATCATTTGGGCTCACAGGTGTGTCGATAACATGTTCACTAGAAGCATGCAAAGTCCTATCAGTATTCTTTTTATTTTTGTTAGAAGGACTGGGTGTTTCAGTATTAATTCTCTGTGAATCTTGCTCAACTCTCTTAGGATGGCCCTCAGGATACAAAGGTTCCTGGGTCATTTTACCACCTCTAGTCATAACTCTAACAACATTATCACTGTTCTTATTTTTCAACTCATTGAGCAAATCATCTTGTGCCTTAAGTACTTGTTCTACTTGAGTCGTAACCATGGAAGCATGTTTACTAATAAGCTTAAGATCACTTTTAACTCTAGACATATAATCACTCAAGTGTTCAACCATATAAGCATTACGTTTCAATTGTCTACCAACATAAGCATTGAAGTTTTCTTGTTTAACAATAAAATTATCAAACTCATCCAAACATTGACTAGCAAACTTAGTAGATGGGATTTCGCCCTTATAAAATCTATATAGAGAATTTACCTTTACTACTTGTGTCGGGTTATCAAGACCATGTATTTCTTCAATAGGTGGTAAATTCTTAACATCTTCAGCTTTAGTGCCTTTTTCTTTCATAGATTTCCTTGCCTCTTGCATATCTTCAGGACTAAGAAATAGAATATCCCTTTTCTTCGGAGTTGGATTAGGAGTTGGTTCAAGAAGTGTCCAATCATTATCATTACTCAATATATTATTTAATAGCAATTCAACTTGCTCAACAGTTCTTTCCCTGAAAACACAACCAGCACAACTATCCAGGTGGTCTCCGGAAGCATCGGTTAGTCCATTATAAAAGATAGCAAGTATTTAATTTTCTTGAGAGGATGCTTAGGCAAAGCATTAAGTAATTGGAGAAGCCCCCGCCAAGCTTGTGGGAGACTCTCTTCTTCAATTTGCACAAAATTAAATATTTCCCGCAAGGCAACTCGTTTCTTATGAGCAGGGAAATATTTTGCAGAGAAGTAGTAAATCATATCCTGGGGACTACGCACACAACCAGGAGCAAGAGAATTAAACCATATTTTAGCATCACCCTTTAATGAGAAAGGAGAAAATTTAAGAATATAGTAATAGCGAATTTTTTCCTCATGAGTAAATAGGGTGGCTATATCATTCAATTTAGTAAGATGTGCCACAACAGTTTCAGATTCATAACCATAGAAAGGATCAGATTCAACCAAAGTAATTATCTCAGGATCGACAGAGAATTCATAGTCCTTATCAGTAACGTAAATATGTGAAGTAGCAAAAGCAGGGTCATACTTCATTCTAGCATTCAAAGACTTTTCTTTCAACTTAGCTAACAGTTTCTTAAGATCATACCTATCATTGCAAGCAAAGAAGTCTTTAGCAGTTTCTTCATCCATAACATAACCCTCGGGTACAACCGGTAATTCATATCTAAGGGGAGAATCTTCATCATCACTTTCATTAATATCATCAGTTTCAGTAATTTCATTCTCTCTAACCCTAGCAAGTTGTTCATCAAGAAATTCACCTAGTGGGACATTATTATCAAGCAGAGAAGTAGTATCATCATAAGCATCATGCATAGCAGAAGTGGCATCATCAATAACAGGCGACATATCGGAATAAATAGCAGGTGTAGCTGTTGCATGTTTGCTCAAAACAAAAGGTGAATCAAGTGCGGAGCTAGATGGCAGTTCCTTACCTCCCCTCGTAGTTGAGGGAAAAATCTTAGTTCTTTGATCTTTCAAATTCCTCATAGCGATCAATAGATATAAATCCCAAGTGACTTAGAGAATAGAGCTATGCTCCCCGACAACGGCGCCAGAAAAAGGTCTTGATAACCCACAAGTATAGGGGATTGCAACAGTTTTCAAGGGTAGAGTATTAAACCCAAATTTATTAATTCGACACAAGGGGAGCCAAAGAATACTCTCAAGTATTAGCAACTGAGTTGTCAATTCAACCACACCTGAAAGACTTAATATCTACAACAAAGTATTTAGTAGCAAAGTAGTATGGAAGTAACAGTAACGGTGGCAAAGGTAACAATAGCAGTTTTGTAGCAATCGTAAGAGTGACAACGGAAAAGTAACTTAGCAAAGATCAATATGAAACGAGCTCGTAGGCAATGGATGAATGATGGATAATTATGTCAGATGGCATTCATCATGCAACAGTTATAACATAGGGCGACACAGAACTAGCTCCACTTTATCAATATAATGTAGGCATGTATTCCGGATATAGTCATACATGCTTATGGAAAAGAACTTGCATGGCATCTTTTGTCCTACCCTCCCGTGGCAGCGGGGTCCTAATGGACACTAAGGGATATTAAGGCATCCTTTTAATAGAGAACCAGACCAAAGCATTAGCACTTAGTGAATACATGAACTCCTCAAACTACGATCATCATCGGGAAGTGTCCCGAGTATTGTCACTCCGGGGTTTGCCGGATCATAACACGTAGTAGGTGACTATAACTTGCAAGATAGGATCAAGAACACTCATATACTCATGAAAACATAATAGATTCAGATCTGAAATCATGGTACTCAGGCCCTAGTGACAAGCATTAAGCATGGCAAAGTCATAGCAACATCAATCTTAGAACATAATGGATACTAGGGATCAAACCCTAACAAAACTAACTCAATTACATGGTAAATCTCATCCAACCCATCACCGTCCAGCAAGACTACGATGAGATTACTCACGCACAGTGGTGAGCATCATGAAATTGGTGATGGAGGATGGTTGATGATGACGATGGCGACATATTCCCCTCTCTGTAGCCCCGAACGGACTCTAGATTAGCCCTCTCAAGGAAGAATAAGGTTTGACGGCGGCTCTATATCGTAAAATGCAATGAATCCTTCTCCTTGATTTTTTTCTCCTCAAACGTGAATATATGGAGTTGGAGTTGAGGTCGGTGGAGCTCCATGGGGCCCACGAGGCAGGGGGCACCTGATACATCTCCAACGTATCTATAATTTTTGATTGTTCCATGCTATTATATTATCTGTTTTGGATGTTTAATGGGCTTTATTATACACTTTTATATTATTTTTGGATGGCTTAGGAGGAGAAGGCATGGGTTTCTGAACCCATGGTTCTCTTTCTTTACCGTGCTTCCTAGCAACGAAGTCTCTCTTATCATAACATTGATTCTTTGATTGTGGGTTATCAAGATCAACATCAGGTTCAATCTCTACATCATTATTATTACTAGGTTGAGCATCAACATGAAAATCATTATTAACATTATCACTAGGTTCATGTTGATCACTAGATTGTGTTTCAGCATCAGAAATAGAAATATCATTTGGGCTCACAGGTGTGTCGATAACATGTTCACTAGAAGCATGCAAAGTCCTATCAGTATTCTTTTTCTTTTTATTAGAAGGACTGGGTGTTTTAGTATTAATTCTCTGTGAATCTTGCTCAACTCGCTTAGGATGGCCCTCAGGATACAAAGGTTCCTGGGTCATTTTACCACCTCTAGTCATAACTCTAACAACATTATCATTGTTCTTATTTTTCAACTCAATGAGCAAATCATCTTGTGCCTTAAGTACTTGTTCTATTTGAGTCGTAACCATGGAAGCATGTTTACTAATAAGCTTAAGATCACTTTTAACTATAGACATATAATCACTCAAGTGTTCAACCATATAAGCATTACGTTTCAATTGTCTACCAACATAAGCATTGAAGTTTTCTTGTTTAACAATAAAATTATCAAACTCATCCAAACATTGACTAGCAAACTTAGTAGATGGGATTTCGCCCTTATCAAATCTATATAGAGAATTTACCTTTACTACTTGTGTCGGGTTATCAAGACCATGTATTTCTTCAATAGGTGGTAAATTCTTAACATCTTCAGCTTTAATGCCTTTTTCTTTCATAGATTTCCTTGCCTCTTGCATATCTTCAGGACTAAGAAATAGAATATCCCTTTTCTTCGGAGTTGGATTAGGAGTTGGTTCAAGAAGTGTCCAATCATTATCATTACTCAATATATTATTTAATAGCAATTCAACTTGCTCAACAGTTCTTTCCCTGAAAACACAACCAGCACAACTATCCAGGTGGTCTCCGGAAGCATCGGTTAGTCCATTATAAAAGATAGCAAATATTTAATTTTCTTGAGAGGATGCTTAAGCAAAGCATTAAGTAATTGGAGAAGTCCCCGCCAAGCTTGTGGGAGACTCTCTTCTTCAATTTGCACAAAATTAAATATTTCCCGCAAGGCAACTCGTTTCTTGTGAGCAGGGAAATATTTTGCAGAGAAGTAGTAAATCATATCCTGGGGACTACACACACAACCAGGAGCAAGAGAATTAAACCATATTTTAGCATCACCCTTTAATGAGAAAGGAAACAATTTAAGAATATAGTAATAGTGAATTTTTTCCTCATGAGTAAATAGGGTGGCTATATCATTCAATTTAGTAAGATGTGCCACAACAGTTTCAGATTCATAACCATAGAAAGGATCAGATTCAACCAAAGTAATTATCTCAGGATTGACAGAGAATTCATAGTCCTTATCAGTAACGTAAATAGGTGAAGTAGCAAAAGCAGGGTCATACTTCATTCTAGCATTCAAAGACTTTTCTTTCAACTTAGCTAACAGTTTCTTAAGATCATACCTATCATTGCAAGCAAAGAAGTCTTTAGCAGTTTCTTCATCCATAACATAACCCTCGGGTACAACCGGTAATTCATATCTAGGGGGAGAATCTTCATCATCACTTTCATTAATATCATCAGTTTCAGTAATTTCATTCTCTCTAACCCTAGCAAGTTGTTCATCAAGAAATTCACCTAGTGGGACATTATTATCAAGCAGAGAAGTAGTATCATCATAAGCATCATGCATAGCAGAAGTGGCATCATCAATAACAGGCGACATATCAGAATAAATAGCAGGTGTAGCTGTTGCATGTTTGCTCAAAACAAAAGGTGAATCAAGTGCGGAGCTAGATGGCAGTTCCTTACCTCCCCTCGTAGTTGAGGGAAAAATCTTAGTTCTTTGATCTTTCAAATTCCTCATAGTGATCAATAGATATAAATCCCAAGTGACTCAGAGAATAGAGCTATGCTCCCCGACAACGGCGCCAGAAAAAGGTCTTGATAACCCACAAGTATAGGGGATTGCAACAGTTTTCAAGGGTAGAGTATTAAACCCAAATTTATTAATTCGACACAAGGGGAGCCAAAGAATACTCTCAAGTATTAGCAACTGAGTTGTCAATTCAACCACACCTGAAAGACTTAATATCTACAACAAAGTATTTAGTAGCAAAGTAGTATGGAAGTAACAGTAACGGTGGCAAAGGTAACAATAGCAGTTTTGTAGCAATCGTAAGAGTGACAACGGAAAAGTAACTTAGCAAAGATCAATATGAAACGAGCTCGTAGGCAATGGATGAATGATGGATAATTATGTCAGATGGCATTCATCATGCAACAGTTATAACATAGGGCGACACAGAACTAGCTCCACTTTATCAATATAATGTAGGCATGTATTCCGGATATAGTCATACATGCTTATGGAAAAGAACTTGCATGGCATCTTTTGTCCTACCCTCCCGTGGCAGCGAGGTCCTAATGGACACTAAGGGATATTAAGGCATCCTTTTAATAGAGAACCAGACCAAAGCATTAGCACTTAGTGAATACATGAACTCCTCAAACTACGGTCATCATCGGGAAGTGTCCCGAGTATTGTCACTCCGGGGTTTGCCGGATCATAACACGTAGTAGGTGACTATAACTTGCAAGATAGGATCAAGAACACTCATATATTCATGAAAACATAATAGATTCAGATCTGAAATCATGGTACTCAGGCCCTAGTGACAAGCATTAAGCATGGCAAAGTCATAGCAACATCAATCTTAGAACATAATGGATACTAGGGATCAAACCCTAACAAAACTAACTCAATTACATGGTAAATCTCATCCAACCCATCACCGTCCAGCAAGACTACGATGAGATTACTCACGCACAGTGGTGAGCATCATGAAATTGGTGATGGAGGATGGTTGATGATGACGATGGCGACATATTCCCCTCTCTGTAGCCTCGAACGGACTCTAGATTAGCCCTCTCGAGGAAGAATAAGGCTTGACGGCGGCTCTGTATCGTAAAATGCAATGAATCCTTCTCCTTGATTTTTTCTCCTCAAACATGAATATATGGAGTTGGAGTTGAGGTCGGTGGAGCTCCACGGGGCCCACGAGGCTGGGGGCACCTGATACATCTCCAACGTATCTATAATTTTTGATTGTTCCATGCTATTATATTATCTGTTTTGGATGTTTAATGGGCTTTATTATACACTTTTATATTATTTTTGGGACTAACCTATTAACCCAAGGCCCAGTGCAAATATTTTTGCCTATTTCAAGTGCTCCGCCGGATGAGGAATCGATCACGGAGGGCTTCTACATCAACACCATAGCCTCTCCGATGAAGTGTGAGTAGTTTACCACAGACCTTCGGGTCCATAGTTATTAGCTAGATGGCTTCTTCTCTCTCTTTGGATCTCAATACAAAGTTCTCCTGATCTTCTTGGAGATCTATTCGATGTAATTCTTTTTGCGGTGTGTTTGTCGAGATCGGATGATTGTGGGTTTATGATCAAGATTATCTATGAACAATATTTGAATTTCCTATGAATTCTTTTATGTATGATTTGTTATCTTTGCAAGTCTCTTCGAAATATTAGTTTGGTTTGGCCTACTAGATTGATCTTTCTTGCAATGGGAGAAGTGCTTAGCTTTGGGTTCAATCTTGCGGTGTCCTTTCCCAGTGACAGTAGGGGCATCAAGGCACGTATTGTATTTTTTCCATCAGGATAAAAAGATGGGGTTAATATCATATTGCTTGAGTTTATCCCTCTACATCATGAAATCTTGCCTAATGCATTACTCTGTTCTTATGAACTTAATACTCTAGATGCATGCTGGATAGCGGTCGATGTGTGGAGTAATAGTAGTGGATGCAGAATCGTTTCGATCTACTTGTTGCGGACGTGATGCCTATATACATGATCATGCATAGATATTCTCATAATTATGTACTTTTCTATCAATTGCTCGACAGTAATTTGTTCACCCACCATAATACCTATGCTATCTTGAGAGAAGCCACTAGTGAAACCTATGGCCCCCGGGCCTAGTTTCCATCATATAAGTTTTTGATCTATTTTATTTTGCAATCTTTACTTTCCAACCTATATCATAAAAATACCAAAAATATTTATCTTATTATCTCTATCAGATCTCACTTTTGCAAGTGGTCGTGAAGGGATTGACAACCCCTTTATCGCGTTGGTTGCAAGGTTCTTATTTGTTTGTGCAGGTACGAGGGATTTGCATGTAGCCTCCTACTGGATTGATATCTTGGTTCTAAAAAACTGAGGGAAATACTTACTCTACTTTGCTGCATCACCCTTTCCTCTTTAAGGGAAAACCAACGCATGCTCAAGAGGTAGCAGCACCCCCATCCTCGTGGCTAGGGTGTGGGCCCCCTTCTGTTGATTCTTTTGCCAGTATTTTTTATTAATTCCAACAAGTGACTCCGTGAAGTTTCAGGTCATTCCGATAACTTTTATTTCTGCACAAAAATAACACCATGGCAATTCTGCTGAAAACAACATCTGTCCGGGTTAGTTCCGTTCAAATCATGCAAGTTAGAGTCCAAAACAAGGGCAAACGAGTTTGGAAAAGTAAATATGTTGGAGACGTATCGGTCTTCCATTGAAAAACTTTTTTTCAAGTATCCTTTTATGCTATCTAGAAATTCTATATCATTTCCAATCAACAATATGTCGTCCACATATAACATCAGAAATGCTACAGAGCTCCCACTCACTTTCTTGTAAATACAGACTTCACTGTAAGTCAGTATAAAACCATATTCTTTGATCACCTCATCAAAGCATATATTCCAACTCTGAGGTGCTTGCACTAGTCCATAGATGGATCGCTGGAGCTTGCACACTTTGTTAGCATCTTTAGGTTCGACAAAACCTTCTGGTTGCATAATATACAACTCTTCTTTAAGAAATCCATTAAGGAATGCAGTTTTGATGTCCATTTGCCAAATTTCATAATCATAAAATACGACAATTGCTAATATGATTCGAACAGACTTAAGCATCGCTACGGGTGAGAAAGTCTCATCATAGTCAACTCCTTGAACTTGTCGAAAACCTTTTGTGACAAGTCGAGCTTTGTAGACAGTAACGTTACCATCAGCGTCAGTCTTCTTCTTGAAGATCCATTTATTCTCTATGGCTCACTGATCATGGGGCAAGTCCATCAAAGTCCACACTTTGTTCTCATACATGGATCCTATCTCAGATTTCATGGCCTCAAGCCAATTATTTGGAATCTGGGCTCATCATAGCTTCTTCATAGGTCGTAGGTTCGCCATGGTCTAGTAACATGACTTCCAGAACAGGATTAGCATACCACTCTGGTGCGGATTGTGTCGTGGTTGACCTACGAGGTTCGGTAGTAACTTGATCTAAAGTTTCATGATCATCATCATTAGCTTCCTCTCTAGTTGGTGTAGGCATCACGGGAATGGATTTCTCTGATGTGCTACTTTCCAAATTGAGAGAAGTACAATTGCCTCGTCAAGTTCTACTTTCCTCCCACTCACTTCTTTCGAGAGAAGTTCCTTCTCTAGAAAGGTTCCATTCTTGGCAACAAAGATCTTGTTTTCAGATTTGTGGTGGAAGGTGGACCCAATTGCTTCCTTAGGGTATCCTATGAAGACGCACTTCTCCGATTTGGGTTCGAGCTTATCAGGCTGAAACCTTTTGGCATAAGTGTCGCAACCCCAAACTTTAAGAAACAACAGCTTGGGTTTCCTTCCCAAACCACAGTTCATACGGTGTCGTCACAACGGATTTATACGGTGCCCTATTTAACGTGAATGCAGGTGTCTCTAATGCATAACCCCAAAACGATGGTGGTATATCGGTAAGAGACATCATAGACCACACCATATCTAATAAAGTACAATTACATGTTCGGACACACTGTTACACTGTGGTGGTCCAAGTCGCATGAGTTGTGAAACTATTCCACATTGTTTTAAATGAAGGCTAAACTCGTAGCTGAAATATCCGCCTCCGCGATCAAATCGTAGAAACATTATTTTCTTGTTATGATGATTCTCCACTTCACTGAAATTCTTTGAACTTTTCAAATGTTTCAAAGTTGTGTTTCATTAAGTAGATATACCCATACCAACTCAAATCATCTGTGAAGGTCAGAAAATAATGATACCCGCCGCGTGCTTCAACACTCATCGGACCACATACATCAGTATGTATTATTTTCAATACGTCATTAGCTCGCTCCATTGTTCCAGAGAACGGGGTTTTAGTCATCATTCCATGGTTCGCAAGCATCAAATGATTCATAATCAAGTGATTCCAAAAGTCCATATGCATGGAGTTTCTTCATGCGCTTTGTTGACACCAGATTTTGGCACGGTCAAGAACTTATTTAAGATGGCTTCAAATGGAGAAGTGTTCTACATGAAAGAGTTCCGTATTGTTGATATGAACATCTTTGAAGTTTGGGCCATCACCATCGAGTTTCATCTCGAAGGCCGAAACTATGCTCAAAGTACTAAGATCTTATATTCAGAGTACAGTTTGGCCTATTAGGCCCCCAAGAAGACCTCAAATGAAAACATTATCTACACGAATTGTCTTCGTCTCGTCGAAATGGTCGATTTTGATATAAAAATTGTCTCAATCCAAGTTTATATGCAAAAGTTAGAGCCGAAAATGCGCGGCTGCATCAGGATGGCCAGACACTCCGGGAATGATCATCCGAGTTTTGGGTTTCTCCGAGGACGGCCGGACACTCCGGGGTTGTTTGTCCGGGTTTTGGATTTTTCTGCTGCAGACTTCGGAAAACAGCCTAAAATGCCCTCAATATGGCCTCTGATCAAAAAACTTTCAACATGAAAGTTGTTCGTCTCATCGAAACAGTCAAGATTGCTTTTGGGCTTGTTTCCATCCGAGGTCGTTTACCACCACAAAAAAGACCCGCAAGGTTCAGCCAGTTTAAACCGAATAGTTTTGGAAAGTTTGGACAAAACCAATCTGAATTGGACTAGGGTTTTGGACGTGAATTGAAGCCTTTTCCTTGCACGGGAAGTCCAGCCGCCTCTTATATAGCTAAGGGGTGATGGCCGATTGAACAACACACAATCGATCAATCAATCTACTACTTTTTCGTGTTCATCTACTTTTATCTCCCCCCTTGTATCTTTCTTCTCATTCTTCGCTAGTTCTTCATGCTGGAGGGCTGCCGATCCACGAGGCTCTAGGGGCGAGCAAATCGACCTAGGGCAGCCCATAGCCGCCGCACTCCCTGACGGGGTCCCTCCTGTGCCTGTGGGGTTTCGGGTCTGCAAAAGCACCCGCCGACTGTCTTGCGTATCGCGCTATCGGTCGGGTCTCTTTCGACGTGAGCTGCGGTGCATCACCCCCGGCGTCTAGGGTACACATGACGTGTTCGTGTGTCAACACACTTTTTGGCGACTCCGCTGGGGACGAAGCTTCGAACGGTCTCCGGCCCGTTCTTGCTACGAAGAGATCGTCATCTAGGGTTTGCAATCTACAAAGGTAATATGAATACCCAATCCCTTTATGTAGATGCAAATAATTCATATGGTGTTACTAGATCGTTCAATAAGTATACTCTATCGACCAACCCTAGTTTTTTCAATCATGCAACTAACTATGTGCAAGGGCCGATTCAAAGTAATTTATATATTTCAACTTCTTATGATATTAGTAACATGCACCATATGTATCCCAACTCACATGCATCGGCAACCCAGCAAATTCATATGCCGATGAGCAACATGATGAGTTCGATTAATCAATTTGAAACACCCCAAGTTAGAATTTCCAATGCCATGCAAGAAAGTGTTTCACCCTTTTATTCATC
The DNA here is from genome assembly GCF_002162155.2 of Triticum dicoccoides. Taxonomy (NCBI): domain Eukaryota; kingdom Viridiplantae; phylum Streptophyta; class Magnoliopsida; order Poales; family Poaceae; genus Triticum; species Triticum dicoccoides. The sequence goes on along the minus strand of NC_041383.1, from coordinate 683,746,872 downwards.
GGCAACTAATGTGCAATATAGTAATCCAACCATGCCGATGAATGAGAGAAATGGCCATGCTACTAGTGGCTATTCGGCCAGTTACTCTCAACCGTCATATGCTACACCTCATGTTAGTAATTCTTCGGCACCATACACAACTGTAGATGCTCATAATTCGGCTTCATACCTTCCTGGTTATAGCCGAATGAATGTAAATTTTACAGGAGCGGTTGTGCCCAATATTGTAGAAGATGAGGTAGTGGTGGTTGCATTGAATAGTTTAGCCCAAAATAAGAGAATTAGTGCTCTTTTCCTTGAACAACATGAAAAGGGGCTATTTCCTGATTATGCCGCAATAAAAGCTATAGTTTTGCAAGAAGATGAATCTTTGCCAATTGATAAAATTGGCGAGCAAAAATATGGTCTTGCAACAATGCATATGCCTTCACCTAGTACTACATCATATTATACACCCCCTACACAATTGCAAAATTTCGGCAACACCCATGTATCATTTCCGAAAGAATCTAAAAGCTTTGGGGGGCAATCATATCCGGAGTGGGCTGAAATTGAGAAAAAGCTTAAAGCCAACTTTGCCGCTCACCGCCAGAAACAAATAGAAAAATAATTGGCTCAGATAAAAGAAGCATTGCCAATTGGTAGTATCAATGAAAAGAAGGATGATTCGGAACTTGAAAGTGCTTCGGTTGAAAAAGCCGAATCAAGTAGTATATATTTCAAATCCATCAAATCCAAAGAGGCAAGCATTACTGAGAAAGGGCATGGCAAGCATATCAAAACAACCATGCTTGATTTTTCTAAAGTTAATGGAACCTATTTTCTGCCCTATGAGTTCCGTGCCATTGTCAAGCCTCAAGGACAAGAACAAGTAGCCGAACAAAGTTCGGCTGACATGGATCTTCAAAGCAATGATGCACGGAATCAAGAAAAAGATGATGATAAGGTGTTGGGGAGCCATGCAAAGACGGAGCAAGATGTTCTTCAAGTGGCACCACCATCATGCTCTCCCAACATATTTGAAGAGGTATGCATAGCGAGTAATTTACCTATTTCAGATTTGGTCAGAACTTTATTGTTCATGCATCTATTAGAAAAATCCTCATAAGTAATTTTGAAAGACCAATGAAGAAGGGTAATTTACTTGTTAGCAATAAAATTGTTACGGAACATATCGGTCAACCCATTGTGCCATTTATAAAGACCGATAATGACTTATTGTTACAACCAAAGCTTTCCGTGTTTCTTTGTCTAAAGTTCATATCTAGTTGGGTAGCTTTGCTTATTTTGTACTTGGCTTGCACTTGGTCTCAACTGAGACATGTATGTTCTAAATATCTTCATTTCAGAAATTTAAAGCCAATGTTAAAATCTTTTGGGATAACCAATGCTATTATAGTTTCTTATTTAAGGACATCGGAAAATGAATGCGAAAGAGAATCCATAGCCGAATGGGAAGATGCCAAATCTGACCCATTCGTTTGCTTAACTCCAAAGCCGTTCTCACAAAAAGATCGGCTAGAAAACAAAAGCTATACCTTTGATTCAAGCATGTGTGATCAAATATTTGATTTGTTGCTAAAAAATAATTACATAAGAATTCTTGATCACCATGTCAAGCCATCAATCCAAGGACGAATGTATTGTAAGTTGCATGATTCGTTCAAACATAGTTTTGAGGATTGCAATATGTTTCGTCAAATAGGTAAATCGGCCATTGATAAAGGACGATTGAAATTTGTTGAGACACCAAAAGATGACCAGTCTATTTCGATTGGTCCCGATGGCAGAAAGTTTTTGCATCGGCTGCTTCAAGCCGATCCATTGAAAGAGAAGGTAAAAACTGCAGGTGATGGGATTAAGTTTTCAAATAAAGAAGTTGTTGAAGAGCATAATGAACATAATCTTGAGGGCGAGAATTCCATCGAAGCTACAATGGAGATGCCAAGGACTGGGGGGCAGCAAGCAAATCCAATGATCGATGAAAGCAAACAAAAAGAAAACAAAGGCTGAAATAAGCGCAAGTGTAAGAGATCAAAGATCACCTTCGCTGAACTATTGGATAAATATCAAAATAAGAGTGAAGAGAAGAATAATTATCGGCCGAATCATGCAAAGAAACCAAGATCACCCCCAAGGCGCAAATATAAGGATCGGCATTGGCAAAGTGAGAATTTGTATGCAACATATTCATATCCTTATTTTGGGCCGCCAATGCCAATGCCGTGGATGCCTCCCTACGCTCATGTTGATTCATATCCAACATGGGACAGGTATGATACAAGGGCATATTCTCCATCTAATTTTAGACCATCTCACCAATATTATGCAGCTCCAAGAAGATCAGCATTTGAACAGTCGCATATTAAACACCGTTTCAATCATAAGGAATCGGTCCAGAGCTCAAGGAAGAAGAATGAGGTGGTAAAGCAAGTTTACCGCGTGAAAAGAGATGGTCGTAAGTGTGCTACTTCAGATTTGATCTCAAATAACAAAGAGCCTATTAAAGTGTTGACATTGGCTACAAAAGGCAAAGAAGTGAAACAATCAATTGATAAAAATCAGAGTGCCAAATCTGAAGAAAAGAAGTTGAGGATGCACAAGGCCCAAAAAGAGTTGCCATTGGTTGAAACAAAATCACAGTCGAGCTGCTCACTCGGCTTATCATATTGGCAAAAGAAGGAATTACAAAATCTTAGTGCACAAGAGCTGAGAAAGAAGAACATGGCATGGGTTCCCAAGAAGATCAATCAAAACAAAAATGATGTGCATGTTTCTATTGCAACAAGTACAATAAAAGTGAAGAAGGAAAAGAATGAAAGCAACAAACAATTAAGCCGAAGGTGCGCATCACAACATCAAAATCTTCAGTTAGCACATCATCCATTTTCTTCAACAATGTCGTTGATGCCTTTGCCATGGAATTCATCCCTAGGTATGATCAATTGCCCTCCATGGATTCATTTTGGTCCATGGATGCAACATAATTTTCTATATCATGAGAGGGTATTACCAAATCACTATACATTTGGTTAGTTTCATTTTTGTTGCTAATACAAAGGGGCCGAAATATTTTATTGCTATTTTATTTGTTTATTTCGGCTATACTTAACTATCGTCCTAAGAAACTATCTGATCATGGCCGATGTGGAATTCTAACATCGTCCTTAATTCAATTGGAGACTGAGACAAGGTACATGTTAAGTGATATTAGCCTTGTCTCTCTAGTACTATGGAGATTATATTTTGATGGTTCAATTCGTAGCGATGGCCAAAGTGAGTGTTGTTCATATATCTCCATATGGCGTTATTTTGTGAAGCCTCATGCCAATTAAAATACTTTTGCACAATAATCAAAGTCGAATATGAAATTTTATTCGGTTTGGAGCTTTTGGTTGCTATAGGTGCTATACAGATTGAGGCTTTCAGTGATTCGTTATAAATAGTGCAACAAATATCCAAGGGTTATCAATGTTTTGACGAATCACTTATAGTTTATCTTGGGATATGTCTAGATGCAAAATTTACCTTGGGTTCATTTAATATCCTTCATATATCTAGACATGACAATTGGAGAGAGTTGACATAGCAAGCATCCGGCTACCATGTCCGTCATGGTATATTGCACATCTATCAACAGCCGATGCTTATTCTTGCCAACATAGGTAAGGCCGAATTGGAGCTCACCACCTCGACCACTAATGAAACTTCTATGTAGGCAAAGCAAGGATTGGAGGAAGTTCATTCTTGATTATCTGCAAAATCCTAGCGAAAGGGTGATTAATATGGTTCAGAGGATGGCTTTGAGATGCATATGTATGGAACCTTATTATCAGATTTTATATAAGTTGAGAATTTTTCACCCAAGTTGCATCAAGAGGTTCAAACAAGCAATGGCTGATATATACTTATTGTCCTAAGCACATACAAATGGACGATGGAGTGTTGACATCGTCCTCAGAGTAAGATATGTGCAAATTATTTTACGACACACAAGCTTTGCCGAAAAACAGGGGGGCATGTGTTGACACGAGATTTTGGCACGGTCAAGAACTTATTTAAGATGGCTTCAAATGGAGAAGTGTTCTACATGAAAGAGTTCCTTATTGTTGATATGAACATCTTTGAAGTTTGGGCCATCGCTGTCCGGTTTCATCTCGAAGACCAAAACTATGCTCAAAGTACTAAGATCTTATATTCAGAGTACAGTTTGGCCGATTAGTCCCCCAAGAAGACATCAAATGAAAACATTATCTACACGAATTGTCTTCGTCTCGTTGAAACGGTCGATTTTGATATAAAAATTGTCCCAATCTGAGTTTGTATGCAAAAGTTAGAGCCGAAAATGCACGGCTGCATCAGGATGGCCAGACACTCCGGGAATGATCATCCGGGTTTTGGTTTCTCTGAGGATGGCCGAACACTCCGGGGTTGTTTGTCCGGGTTTTGGATTTTTCTGCCGCAGACTTCAGAAAACAGCCTAAAACTCCCTCAAGATGGCCTCTGATCAAAAAACTTTCAACATGAAAGTTGTTCGTCTCATCGAAACGGTCAAGATTGCTTTTGGGCTTGTTTCCATCCGAGGTCATTTACCACCACAAAAAAGACCCGCAAGGTTCAGCCAGTTTAAACCAAACAGTTTTGGAAAGTTCGGACAAAACCAATCCGAATTGGACTAGGGTTTTGGACGTGAATTGAAGCCTTTTCCTTGGACGGGACGTCCAGCCGCCTCTTATATAGCTAAGGGGTGATGGCCGATTGAACAACACACAACCGATCAATCAATCTACTACTTTTTCGTGTTCATCTACTTTTATCTCTCCCCTTGTATCTTTCTTCTCGTTCTTCACTAGTTCTTCATGATGGAGGGCTGCCGATCCACGAGGCTCTAGGGGCGAGCGAATCGACCTAGGGCAGCCCATAGCCGTCGCACTCCCTGACGGGGTCCCTCCCGGGCGTGTGGGGTTTCGGGTCTGCAAAAGCACCCGCCGACTGTCTTGCGTATCACGCTGTCGGTCGGGTCTCCTTCGACGTGAGCTGCGGTGCATCACCCCCGGCGTCGAGGGTACACGTGACGTGTTCGTGTGTCAACACGCTTTACACCAATATGACCTAAACGACAGTGCCATAAGTGTGTTGTACTATCATTATCAACTTTGCATCTTCTGGCATCAATATTATGAATATATGTATCACTACGATTGAGATTCAATAAACTATTCACATTGGGTTTGTGACCATAGAAGGTTGTATTCATGTAAACAGAACAACAACTATTCTCTGACTTAAATGAATAACCTTATTGCAATAAACATGATCTAATCATATCCATACTCAACGCAAACACCAAATAACATTTATTTAGGTTCAACACTAATACCGGAGGTAGAGGGACTGTGTGATGGTAATCGTATCAACCTTGGAATCACTTCCAACACACATCGTCACCTCGCCCTTAGCTAGTCTACGTATATTCTGCCACTCCTGTTTTGAGTTACTAATCTTAGTAACTGAACCGGTATAAAATACCCAGGGCTACTATGAACACTAGTAAGGTACACATCAATAACAAGTATATCAAATATACCTTTGTTCACTTTGCCATCCTTCTTATCCGCCAAGTATTTGGGGGTAGGCACTCAGTTTCAGGCTTGGGTCCAGCTTTGGGCTTCTTCATAGGAGCGGCAACTTGCTTGACATTCTTCTTGAAGTTCCCATTCTTTGCCTTGCCCTTTTTCTTAGAACCAGTGGTCTTGTTAATCATCAACACTTGATGCTCTTTCTTGATTTCTACCTTCGCCGATTTCAGCATCGCGAAGTGCTCGGGAATCATTTTTGTTATCCCTTGCATATTATAGTTCATCACAAAGTTCTAGTAGCTTGGTGATAGTGACTATAGAATTTTTTTTTCAATCACTATCTTATCTGGAAGATTAACTCCCACTTGATTCAAGTGATTGTAGTACCCAGACATTCTGAGCACATGCTCACTGGTTGAGCTATTCTCCTCCATCTTGTAGGCAAAGTACTTGTCATAGGTCTCATACCTCCCGACATGGGCATGAGTCTGAAATACCAATTTCAGTTCTTGGAACATCTCATATGCTCCGTAGCGTTCAAAATGTTTAAGTCCTGGTTATAAGCCGTAAAGCATGGCGCACTAAACTATTAAGTAGTCATCATATCGAGCTTGCCAAACATTCATAACGTCTGCATCTGCTCATGCCATAAGTCTGTCACCTAGCGGTGCATCAAGGGCATAATTCTTCTGTCCAACAATGAGGATAATCCTCAGATCACGGACCCAGTCCACATTATTGCTACTATCATGTTTCAACTTAGTTTTCTCTAGGAACATATCAAAAATAGGGAAGCTATAACGCGAGCTATTGATCTACAACATAATTTGCAAATACTATCAGGACTAAGTTCATGATAAATTTAAGTTCAGTTAATCAAATTACTTAAGAACTCCCACTTAAATAGACATCCCTCAAGTCATCTAAGTGATACGTGATCGAAATCAACTACCCATGTCCGATCATCATGTGAGATGGGGTAGTCATCAATGGTGAACATCTCTATGTTGATCATATCTACTATATGATTCACGTTCGACCTTTCGGTCTCCAGTGTTCCGAGGCCATGTTTGTACATGCTAGGCTCGTCAAGTTTAACCTGAGTGTTCAACATGTGCAAAACTGTCTTGCACCCATTGTATGTGAATGTAGAGTCTATCACACCCAATAACCACATGGTGTCTCAACTCGACAAACTGTCGCAACGGTGCATACTCAGGGAGAACACTTATACCTTGACATTTTAGTTAAGGGATCATCTTATAATGCTACCGTCGTACTTAGCAAAATAAAATGCACAAAAGATAAACATCGCATGCAATCAAAACATGTGACATGATATGGTCATCATCATCTTGTGCTTTTGATCTCCATCTCCAAAGCATCGTCATGATCTCCATCGTCACCGGCTCAACACCTTGATCTCCATCGTTGCATCGTGGTTGTCTTGCCAATTATTGCTTCTACACCTATCACTAACACATAGTGATAAAGTAAAGAAATTACCTGGCATTTGCATTTCATACAATAAAGAGACAACTGAAAGTGCGTTATATCAACTAGAGGGGGGTGAATAGGCGAATTTTATGAATTCTTCACTGAGGAATTTGCCGGGAGGAAATTCCTTAGCGAAGAACTACTAGCAGCAGAATAAGTACTCAAAAGTAAGCATAACAGGATACAGACATAGTCATCATGATGAAATGAAGACAAGCACAGAGTACAGGAAGCGTAAACATAGGATAACACAAGATGAAGACAAACAGACTGAAGAAATTGAACTGAGGAAATTGAGAAAGTCTTCAGTCAAAGTCTTCAAACACAGATATGAACAATCACTCAACACAGTAATGAGGAAATGAAAGAGTTGAGGAAATAGAACCAGTAAGGTTGGTGAAGACAATGATTTGGTAGATCAGTTCCAACTGCTGTCTCAGTTGTACGTCTGGTTGGAGCGGCTGAGTATTTAAACTCGAGCACACACAGTCCCGGACACCCAGTCGCTGAGCACGCAGCTCAGGACACCAAGTCCTCACTGTATTCTCCTTGAACTAAGGTCACACAGACCTCATCCAATCACTCGTGGTAAGTCTTCAGGCGACTTCCAAACCTTCACATACTCGGTCACTCGGCGATCCACTATTCCTCTTGGATGCTCTAGACCATGACGCCTAACCGTCTGGAAGAAGCACAGTCTTCAAAGGTAACAAGCGTCGGATCCACGCAGGATCAATCTCTTCAGTGATGCTCAATCACTTTGGGTTTGTAGGTGTTTGGGTTTGGGGTTTTTCCTCACTCGATGATTTTCGCTCAAAGTCCTCGGAGGACGGGTTGCTCTCAAATGACAAGTGTCAGTTTCTCTCAGAGCAGCCAACCAGCTAGTGGTTGTAAGGGGCAGCTATTTATAGCCTAGGGAGCAGCCCGACATGATAAGACATAAATGCCCTTGTCTGATATGACCGTTAGGTGGATAAGATATTTGGGTACAGCTGGCGCGTAGCACAACAACGGTCGGAAATTTAACTATCAAATTCCGCAGGGCTATCATGTTCCTCACTGTGTAGGCAATCCGCACTGGCGAATTCCTAACTCCTCGGTCAGAACAAATTCCTCAGCGACCAGAAGAACTTTGTCTCTGTCACTGAAGAAATTGACTGAACTGTATGAGATTTCCGAAGGCTTCACTCGAAGGGTTTGGTAGGTGTAGGATTTTGAGTTGAGCATCACTTGGAAATTTTTCCTTAGTATTTCCTCGACCCCTTTTAACAGTACGGTGTTTCCTATGACTCAAGAAAGAGAAAAACAAAACTATGAAAACGAAAGTCTTCAAGCTTCATATTCCTCGCATGAATATAAGGTCTTCACGGTTACACCAATTTCTTCACTTTCAAAGTCTTCATGAAAGTCTTCAGAAATACCAAAATCTTCAGTCGAAGATATTCATTTTTAGGGGTCGACTTTCCCTGTAAATATCAAACTCCTCATAGACTTATAGACTTGTGTACACTCACAAACACATTAGTCCCTTAACCTATAAGTCTTCAATACACCAAAATCACTAAGGGGCGCTAGATGCACTTACAATCTCCCCCTTTTTGGTGATTGATGACAATATAGGTTAAGTTTTCAACGGGGATAAACATGTGAAGTGTAAGTACTGATATTGAGGAATTTGATTGCAAGATATAGAAGAACTCCCCCTGAAGATGTGCATAGTGAGGAATTAGCTTTTGAAGCAATGCACACTTGAAGAGTTGAATCATGGAGATCTCCCCCTATATCTTGTAATTCATACACGCATTTGACATATAGTATGAAGAATTTGAAATGCATGATGAAATATGGTGCCTGATGAAATTCAGCATGCGTGCAATAATATTAATGAGGAACAAGCAAGCAGAATAACGCATCAAGAGTATCAGATCACAGTGCATGAAAAGTATCAGAGCACCATCGGGTTTAAGATTACAACTCAATCCAATAAAGTTTCAGAAGAACGAGAGTTGTAACTTAGCAAAAAACAATGACCATATAATAGACCCGCTTGAAGACTAACTCAAATTTCTCCCCCTTTGTCATCGAATGACCAAAAGGTTCGAAACTGAGGACTAACGCCCCTGAAGAATATCTAGTTGATGGAGGAGCGCCAGCGTTGTTGGGGTCGGTAGTCGTAGTAGGGCCTGCCGTAGTGTCGTCTAAGTCTTCATTTTCATCAGTCTCGCATGATGAAGAATAGGAGCTGGCCACCAAGGAAGGAACTTTGACCTTCTTGAATTTCTTCGGTGGAGGCGCAGACCAGTCAAATTCTTCCTTGAGACCCATATTCTTCAGATCTGCAGCGCTGTAGACATGTGATAGAACAGCCCAGGTACGGTTGAAGATTTCATGGAGGTAGTGGTGGTTTTTCTTCACTGCATTGTGTGTTGAGGTCATGTTGTGAAGAATTGAACCAAACTGACGCTTGACCCATTTATGATTGCGATCAACCATCTGATGAAGACTGAGGAGTAACTCACGATCAGTCATCACCCTGGGAGCTGTGGCTTGAGGATTTTGCTTGGCGGCAGAGTCATGTGTGGCAGAGTCATCATTGGTGGAGTAGGATGCAGCCTTGCGAAATTGACCATCCAATGGACGAATGCCTTCATCTATCACAGCAGTTGCCTTGCCTTTGTCATCAGCTGAGGAATATGTCTGTTTGAGGACTTCAATCGGAGGCAAGTAGCTGACATGGTTTAAAGTGTCAGCTTTGTAATTTAGTGAAGCCCTTGTCCTAATGAATCTCATAATCCATGGTGCATAAGGCTTCAGTTCAAATGGTGACATAGCAATATTTGCCAGAGTCCTCATGAATAAATCATGGAAGTTGACGGGAACGCCATGGATGATATTGAAAAGCATGTTCTTCATGATGCCAACGACCTCTTCATCATTTGAGTCGTGGCCTTTGATTGGACTCATTGTCTTCGTCAGAATGCGATAGACAGTCCGGGGCACATATAGTAATTCCTTAACGAGGAATTTGGTTCGAGGAGCCTACCCTGGCTTCAAAGGCTTCATCAGCACTTGTATGAAATGATTTGAAAGTTCAGGTTCACTATAGACGCAACGAGCACTGTCAAGGGGAGGACTGAGTGGTAGGGCACGAAGCAATTCAGTTGTTGGTGCCTTGTAGTGAGTATTTTCAGACATCCAGTCCAGCACCCATGAATTCACATCTTCAGAGTTTCCTGTGATGTGCAGCGTTGCATAGAATTGAAGAATGAGTTCTTCATTCCAGTCACAGATGTCAGTGTAGAAATTTCGTAATCCAGCATCATGAAGAACACTGAGGACTGGCTCGAAGCACGACAAAGACTCCACGTCCACATGAGGAATATGTTCATGATCGAAGACTTTGTCTTTGTTGAATAGTACTGAGGAATAGAAACTTGCTTGACTAGCAGTCCAGAAGCGTCTCTTCCTTATGCGAGCAGAGTCATAGGGGTTATAGTCAGTGAAGAACACATACTCGCTGAAGAAATCTTCAGCCTTGAACTTTTGCTTCTTTGAGAATGGATCCGTTGGCTTGGGCATGGGAGTGTCAGTGAGTTGCATCACAACCTCTGGAATCGCAATCTCAGGTTCTTCAGGCTGAGGAATTTCTGGTTTCTCTTCAGTGGCAGTCTGCGTGTTCAAAGGTTCAATAACAACAGCTTCTTCAGCACTAGCGGCTGGAATGTCTTCATGCACAAACAAGGTGGGATGAGTTTCTTCAGAGCCCATTTGAACTGTTGGTGCAGGGGACTGAGGTATTTGTTGTAGTGGGGTGAAGAGTGGAGAATTGGGGTGCAGACTTTCCCAAAAGTCATCATTCATCACAGGCGTTGTGCAGCCAATGTCCACGTCTTCATCTTCAATTTCTTCAACGCCAGCCTCTTCAGCTGTGAACTGAGGCATTGGCGAGGAAGCAACAGGCGTTGAAGGGATCGCATCCACTTCAATTTCTTCATCAACCTGCTCTGACGAAGTAGAAGATTGAGGTTCTTCATTAGATTCGCTAGGGATCACATATTCCTCATCAAAAGAAACAAGGTCCTTTGATGGCATGGTGGAAATTTGAACAACATCAATTGGATTTTCAATAGAGCTTGTCAGAGGCTTCATCTTCTTTGGGGCTGAAGATTCTGAAGCACTGGATGCTTTCCTTTTCTTCATTGTAGCTCGCTCTACAGCCTTGGTCTTCTTCACGTCGAATGCACATGGAAGAATTGGAGTTGGGGTAGGCGCAGATGGAACTAAGGAATCTGGTTGAATTTCCTCAGGCGCAACTGATGCAGTTGCCCTGACTTCCTCAATTTCTTCAGGCGCACCACTAGTGGATGCCCTAACAATTTCTTTAGTGGGTGGAATGGAGTCATCAGCCCTGGAACTAGCATTTTCTTCAGCAGCCTGAATGTCATCAGCGGTGCTGGCATGTTCTTCAGTTGGCTGAGCAGACGCTTCAGCATGAGGAATTTCTTGTTGCGATGGGGCTGCAACATTTGTGAATTTCTCAGTCAGTTTCACAAACCTAACTTTGGCTCCTTGCCAATCAGCATAGTAAGCATTGAAATCATCACTGAGGGCTTTGATTTCAGCTTGGATCTTGAGGAGTTCATCAGTTGTCATATTGACAATGTTATTCTTCAGGAACTTCTCCTTTCTGAATTGAGTCTTCTTGATCTACCTGGCCTTCTCAAATTTCCATTTCTCTTTAGTGATGAAATGGGTCAGCATGTGACTTTGATCAGGAGTCAAATTGAAATCAGGCATAGGAGTATTTGGATCCTTGTGCCAGAGATCAATGTAATCAAGGATCGCCCTTGGATCCAATAGCAGTGGCACATTTGTGCCTTTGGCTCTAGCGGCCCTTTCTTGTCGGTCTCTGATGATTTCTGCAAGTTCATCATCATCAGCTTCATCGTCAGATGGCACTTGGAAGGCAACTTGTTTCTTCTTCGGACTTGGCCGAGGACCTCGACCAGCCGTTGCCTTAGTCTTCAGCTGAGTGGGGCCTGATGAAGATTTTGGTGCAGTTGAGGAACTTGCTGAGGCACCAGAGGCAATAGAGATGCTTGGTGTCCTTTGGCACGTGGCCAGATGTACATGTGTTGAGGACTTTGCCGGAGCAGCTGAGGACTTTGGAGGAGGAGCAGTAGTTGGAACTGGCCGTGAGGGCTTTGAAGAATCTGGCCGTGAGGGCTTTGAAGATTCTGGCCGTGAGGGCATTGCTGAGGAACTTGGCCGTGAGGGCATAGTTGGTGAAGCACTTGGCTTGTGAGCGGGCTTCTTTTCCATTGATTTTCTTGGCTTGATAGAAAATCCTCACCATGCTTGATGCTGGTGGGGTTAGCTTCTTGGCCAGGTGCCAAGGGAGCTCTTGGGCATGGAGGATTAAGTGTGAATTGCTTCATATACTTTGGAGTCACATATCTGTACTCCCTCCATTCTCTTGCCCTTCTCCGTTCAATCTTCTATATGCGCACCTTGCGCTGATTTTTAGTTTCTTTTCCGTACTTAGCGTCATCAGGCGTGCAATAATCAGCATAGATGGCCTCAGGTATTTCAAAAGCAATCATGACCTCAGGTTTCTTTCCTCCTTTCTGCGGCTTCTTACCATCACCCATATTCTTCAGATGAGGAATTTGAACAATCGAATTTTCTGAAGAAGTGTGCAACTTTTCTTCAAGGAACACTGCAAATGAGTTAAGTTGATGAGAACCTAGTGATTCAGCAGCGGACATGAGTACCTGTGAACAGAGTATAGTTGCGAGGAATTTGGAGAGGTCATATGCGTTCTCAGAAGGTTTTTCCAAAAGAACAAGTTTGAGGAATTTGACCAGATGAGTCTTGAAGAATTTCACTAAGCGTTCTTTGTCTTAGGTTCCAGAGTTGTATAGATCGAAGATCCACACAATTGAGGAATCTTGAAGAAAAACGATGCTTAGAGAAACGAATCAAGAACAGATGACTAGTGAGGTGTTTTGTGTGTGAGGATTTGAAGAATAAAACACCTTTGAAGATTTTGTTGTGAAAATTTTGAATCAAAAGAGGGCAGTAAAAGTAACTTTTAATTACCCTGGATGAAGAACACGACGAACTGAGAAGCAGAACAGTGAAGTTCGTCGGTGTAGATCTTCCACGCCCTAACTTGGCGGAGGAAGACAGCTACGGCGGCGGCGGAGTGAAGATTTCCGCGGTCAGCGCGAGTACGACGGCAACGAGGTCGAGGCAGTGAAGCTCTTCCTCACCGGCGATGATGGAGTAGCGGCGGCGCTAGGGTTTGAGGAGCTCGAGCAAGGGAGAGAGCGGTCGAGCGGAGTAAAGAATGTGAGGAAGGGGAGAGGGGGTATTTATAGTGGTAGTGAAAAACTGTTTGCCCGAAGATTTAGGACGAACATGCCCCTGACCCTTCTCTTTCGCTTGACATGTGTCACCCATGTACTGAGAAGTGGAGATCGTGTTAGATCGTGGGTGAATAGATAAGTCTATCGTGGGATCCGGAACGGATTGAGCGGTAAAACTGAAAATTTGGATAAGATTAATTTTAAAGTTCCGTTCGCAATTTCTTCAGCTGTCAACGCCACAGTGAAGATTTTGAACGAGTTTCAAATAGAACGCACATGAAGAATTTGTGAATAGATTGGGTTGAGTGTAGCATAGAGGGGGAAGGGTCCGATCACATTCACTTAGTAGAAGAAGCAACTTGAAGAAATAGCCATAAGTGAATGCTGTAGAGGACATAAACTCATATATATATATATATATATATATATATATATATATATATATATATATATATATATATATATATATATATATATATATAGCCAATGGAGAAAAACGACGGAAACATTGAAGATTTTGCAAAGTTGAAGAATTTGAAAAACTGAAGAATTTCAAAAACTGAGGAATTTCAAAAATGAAGATTTTCAACTTTGGTGGTGGCGTGACCCACCGTATAAGAATGATGATTTCAGACACCGCGTAAAATTGTTGTAGGGTTCTGATAATCAAATTCTTCATTAATTTCTTCACACTTAGAGTGTTATTCTTCATGGACTGAAGAAAAACGTTTCTGCATGTGTTGCACATCTAAGTCATCAATTTTGCATAAGTGTCAGTATGTGTGTCCTTTTCAAAGAACATTCGAAGATTCTAAGATATTTAGCTCACACCGCAACTTGCTAAATCTCTTCTCATCCAAGGGCTTTGTGAAGATATCGGCTAGCTGTTCTTCAGTCTTCACATGCTCGATGGAGATGTCGCCCTTCAGCACATGATCATGAAGAAAATGATGACGAATCTGAATGTGCTTTGTCTTCGAGTGCTGAACTAGGTTGTGAGCAATCTTGATGGCACTCTCATTGTCACAAAGGAGAGGCACATTCTTCACGTTGATGTCGTAGTCCTTGAGGGTTTGCTTCATCCATAGTAGTTGAGCACAGTAAGAACCAGCAGCAATATACTCAGCCTCTGCAGTAGACAGTGATACACGGTTCTGTTTCTTCGAGGACCAACAGACCAAAGACCGTCCAAGGAAATGACAAGTACCAAATGTTGACTTGCGGTCCACACAATCACCAGCATATTCAGAGTCAGAATATCCAATGAGATCAAAAGTTGAGCCCTTGGGGTACCATAATCCTAGTGTTGGTGTGTGAGCTAGATATTGAAGAATATGCTTCACAGCCTTATGGTGTGATTCCTTCGGTGTAGCTTGAAATCGGGCACACATGCAAACACTAAGCATTATATCTGGCCTAGATGCACATAAGTACAATAAAGAGCCAATCATGGAGCGGTATACCTTGTGGTCGAAGTCAATACCATTTTCATCAGTGCATAGATGGCCATTTGTGGGCATAGGAATTTTGACGCCTTTGCAATCTTGCATGCCGAATTTCCTCAGAACATCCTTGAGGTATTTCTCCTGAGATATGAATATGCCATTGTGCTGTTGACGAATTTGAAGACCTAAAAAGAATTTCAACTCTCCCATCATAGACATTTGATATTCTTCACTCATCATATAGGCAAATTCATCACTATAACGTTGGTCAGTACAGCCAAAGATAATATCATCAACGTATATTTGGCACACAAACAGTTCACCATCATAAGATTTAGTAAAGAGAGTAGGATCGAGTGAACCGGCTGTGAAGCCATTCTTCACAAAGAATTCCTTCAAAGTGTCATACCACGCCCGAGGGGCCTGCTTGTGGCCATACAGGGCCTTGTTGAGTCTGAAGACTTTGTCAGGATTCTTTGGATCTTCAAAACCTGGGGGTTGAGCAACATATACTTCTTCAAGCTTACCATTGAGGAATGCACTTTTAACATCCATTTGATATAAAGTGATATTATGATGGTTAGCGTAAGCAAGTAATATGCGAATAGCCTCAAGTCTAGCAACAGGTGCAAAAGTTTCATCGAAATCAATTCCTTCAACCTGTGTGTAGCCTTGAGCTACAAGTCGTGCCTTATTCCTCACCACAAGGCCATTTTCATCTTGCTTGTTGCGGTAGATCCACTTTGCACCGATGATATTATGCTTGCGAGGATCTGGATGTTTGACCAGTTCCCAAACACTGTTGAGCTCGAACTGATGTAATTCTTCTTGCATGGCCTGAATCCACTCAGGCTCCAGAAAAGCTTCATCTACCTTAGTGGGCTCTGTAATAGAGACAAAAGCATAGTGCCCACAAAAGTTAGATAAATGTGAAGCTTTTGAGCGTGTGAGAGGACCTGGCGCTCGAATGTCATCAATGATCTTTTCCACTTGCACTTCTTTTGCAATGCGAGGATGAGCTGGTTGTCGTTGAGGAATTTGATCAGCATTTTCTTCAGCACCATTTTCTTCGGCATTTTCATCAGGTGCACCAGCTCAGTTTTCTTCATGTTCTGGAGTGAATTCTTCAACAGATTCTTCGGTAGGAATAACATCCTCAGTAGCCTTGAACTTGATAGAATCCTCAGGTGCTGGTTCATCTATCACAGAAGGTAGGTGCTCTCTTTGCGAGCCATTAGTTTCATTGAACCGCACATCTACAGTTTCAACAACCTTGTGAAGAACGCTATTGAAGACTCTGTAGGTGTGCGAGTCCTTTTCATAACCAAGCATAAAACCTTCATGTGCTTTCGGTGCAAATTTAGCATTGTGATGAGGATCTCTAATCCAACATTTAGCACCGAAGACTTTGAAATAACTCACATTGGGTTTCTTGTCAGTGGGGAGTTCATAGGCAGTCTTCTTGAAGAATTTGTGAAGATATACCCGATTAATGATGTGGCACGCAGTATCAATTGCATCAATCCAAAAACGATGAGGCATTTTGTATTCATCAAGCATAGTGCGAGCCATTTCAGCGAGGGTTCTATTCTTGCGCTCCACGATGCCATTCTGCTGAGGTGTATAAGGAGCAGATAACTCATGAGTAATACCAAGTTCATCAAGATAGCCATCAAGACCGGAATTCTTGAACTCAGTCCCATTGTCAGTTCTGATGTGCTTGATCTTCACACCAAAGTTGGTTGAAGCCCTCGAGGAAAATCGTTTGAAGATTTCCTACACTTCATGTTTGTAAGTAACAATGTGTACCCATGTGTAGCGAGAATAGTCATCAACAATAACAAAGCCATATAGGGATGCATCATTTGAAACAGCAGAATACTGATTAGGACCAAAGAGATCCATGTGAAGCAATTCAAATGGACAAGTAGTGGTCATGATAGTCTTCGCTGGATGCTTGGCCTTTGTCATCTTTCCAGCTTCACAAGCTCCGCATAAGTGATCCTTGAGGAATTTGACATTTTTAGTGCCAATGACATGCTTCTTCTTCGCAAGCGTGTTCAGATTCCTCATGCCAGCGTGACCAAGTCGTCGATGCCATAGCCAGCCTTCTGAAGCTTTTGCAAGTAAGCACACGGCTAGTTGTGGTCCTGTAGAGAAATCAACAATATACAGATCTCCTCTCCTAAAGCCTTCGAAGACTTTGAATGGTCAGCTTCCATGATCACAACACAACGATACTTGCCAAAGACAACAACCATATCAAGATCACAAAGCATTGAGACAGACATGAGGTTGTATCCTAAGGACTCGACAAGCATGACTTTGTTCATGTGTCGATCCTTTGAGATCGCAACCTTACCTAGACCCAATACCTGACTTTTGCCTTTGTCGGGGAAGATGATATGCTTCAGATGTGACGGTGATAAAGGAGCATCCATCAATAGACTCTTGCCACCCGTCATGTGATTTGTACATCCACTATCTAGAACCCACTCGTTGGCTTTGGGCTGATCATCCTGTAGATGAATTAGTGCATCTTACGAACTCATATACTTCATCAGTGAAGAATATGACATCAAATTCATCAGTTCAATTTCATCAAGCAATAGCACAGATAAGCAGTGTGAGGACGTGTGAAATGAAAGTTCATTTCATCATGATCCGCCTGCGCCCTTTCAGGCATTTTTGTCAGGCCTCCAGCAAATTCTTCATACGTTTAAAGCACATCTGGAGACCTAACCCTGCATAAGGGATTAGTTCTTTTTCTTCACCACCCACATCTAAAGGGGTGGCAAAGAGTTCATCACTCTGCAAGCACCATATGAGAATGGTGGCATAGAAGCCAATCCATTTCGTTTCACATAAGAGGGGTTAGGGTAAGCATATGAATAAGCAGAGAAATTCTTTGAGGACTTATGAACATAATGATAAGAATAATGTGCATAATCATAGCCCTTAGCTCTACCCTGCGAAATAGAAGGGTTAGCACGATGATGATCATATGAGGACTTTGATCCATTTGAGGAATTTGATCCACGTGAGGAATTTGGTCCGTATGAGGACTTGGATCCATATGAAGAATTAGGTCCATATGAAGAGTTTGATCTGGGGTTCCTATTCTTCACAGGTGGTGTCATGAGGACATTCACCTGAAGACTTTCAACATAACTTTTGGGAACCCAGATTTTCTTCATAGGGGAACCGTTCCTGCAGTTAGTGCCAACTTATCTAGCAAATACTTCACCATTCTGATTTTTGAACAGTGTATAGTTGGAGTCAAATGACTCATCAGAAGAATGAGGAGATTCACATGTAAACCAAGATAAGTTAGATGGATCTACTGGAGGTCCCTTTGCAGCAACCCATGAGGTTTTGGGGTACTGCTCAGGCTTCCAATATGTTCCATCAGCATTGAGTTTTCTCTCAAAGGAAATACCCTCTTTCCTAGGGTTCCTGTTGAGGATCTGCTTTTTGAGCACATCACAAAGAATCTGATGCCCTTTGAGGCTTTTGTACATGCCTGTCGTGTACAATTCCTTCAGCCCTGCATCGTCAGTGATACTAGCAATGTCCTCAGATGAGGAATTAGTGATAGCAGAGGCAGGTGAAGAATTAGCAGATTCACGTTCAATGCACTTTAAACATGGAGGAACAAATTCTTCTTGAGTAGCGCTGATTTGTTGAGCAAGTAATGAATCGGGATCCTTCTGAAGATCTTCATGACTCACTCTTAGCTTCTCAAGATCTTGCTTTCTTTGAAGAAATTCATAAGAAAGCTTCTCGTGATCAGATAAGAGAGTGTTATGATGACTTTGAAGGTTGTCAAACTTAGACTGAAGTCTCTGAAGATTTTCAGTTAAGTCTTTAGTGCGGTCCATTTCATCACCCAACATATCATGACTTTTGTCTAGCATGTTTTGAAGTTTTTCAATAGCCTTTTGTTGTTTCACAACAATCTTAGCAAATTTAGAGTAGCTGGGCTTAAGATTTTCATCAGATTCATCCTCACTAGATTCAGAGGAGGGGTATTTTGTTACCTTGGCACCTTTTGCCATGAAGCAATAGGTAGGAGGTGTAGTCATCATTGTCTTCGTCAGCCTTGTTGGTGCGGTCAATTTCTTCAGAGTTGAAGATAGACTTGCTGACGAAAGCAGTAGCGAGAGCCAGACTCGCCACACCAGACTCGGACTCCTCAGAAGCCTCCTCTTCCTCATGTTCCTCAGATTCAGCTTCAGAGTCCATTTTCTTGCCAATGAATGCCCGAGCCTTCTTGGAGCTGCTCTTCTTGTGAGATGAAGACTTCGAGGATTTTGATGATGAAGATTTTGAAGATTTCTTCTTCTTCTTAGCATCATCAGAACTGTAATCCTTGTATTTCTTCTTCTTTAATTCCTTTTCCCATTGAGGACAATCCTGAATATAGTGACTAGGTTTCTTGCATTTGTGGCAAAGTCTTCTCTTATAGTCACTTGATGAGGAATCACTGCTTCTTGAGGATTTTCCAAAGCAACCATGTCTTGAGAACTTCTGGAACTTCTTCACGAGCAGTGCAAGCTCTTGGCTCAATTCTTCAGGATCACCGAGGCTACTACCAGAGTCTTCACATTCAGATTCAGACACGGCCTTGGCCTTCAGGGCACGTGTTTTGCCATAGCTTGAACCATAGAGATCTCTGTTTTCAGCAAGCTGGAACTCATGAGTATTTAGCCTCTCGAGGATATCAGCGGGATCTAGTGACTTGTAATCAGCTCGCTCTTGAATCATCAGTGCCAGAGTATCAAATGAGGAATCTAGCGATCTCAGCAATATCTTCACCACCTCATGGTCGGTGATGTCAGTGGCGCCAAGCGCTTGAAGCTCATTTGAGATGTCAGTGAGGCGATCGAAGGTTTGCTGAACATTTTCATCGTCGAGTCTTTGAAGAGATTGCGAAGAACATCAACACAAGAGTCACGTTGAGTTGAGACTCCTTCATTTACTTTGGAGAGCCTATCCTAGATAAGCTTAGCAGTTTCCAAAGCACTCACTCTTCCATACTGTCCTTTGCTCAGATGGCCACATATGATATTCTTCGCTTGAGAATCGAGTTTCTTGAATCTCTTCACATCAGCAGCATTCAGAGAAGGTGTGACTGAGGGAACACCATTTTCCACAATGTACCAGAGATCGTTGTCAATTGCTTCAAGATGCATTCGCATCTTATTCTTCCAGTAGGGGTAGTCCGTGCCATCGAAGGTAGGACACCCAGCGGAGACCTTGATCATACCTGCGGTCGACATAACTAAACTCTAGGTGGTTAAACCAAAATCACGCAGAACAAGGGAGTACCTTGCTCTGATACCAATTGAAAGTGCGTTATATCGACTAGAGGGAGGGTGAATAGGCGATTTTTATGAATTCTTCACTGAGGAATTTGCCGGTGAGGAAATTCCTTAGCGAATAAGTACTAGCAGCGGAATAAGTACTCAGAAGTAAGAATAACAGGATACAGACATAGTCATCATGATGAAATGAAGACAAGCACAGAGTACAGGAAGCGTAAACACAGGATAACACAAGATGAAGACAAACAGACTGAAGAAATTGAATTGAGGAAATTGAGAAAGTCTTCAGTCAAAGTCTTCAAACACAGATATGAACAATCACTCAACACAGTAATGAGGAAATGAAAGAGTTGAGGAAATAGAACCAGTAAGGTTGGTGAAGACAATGATTTGGTAGACCAGTTCCAACTGCTGTCTCAGTTGTACGTCTGGTTGGAGCGGCTGAGTATTTAAACTCGAGGACACGCAGTCCCGGACACCCAGTCGCTGAGCACGCAGCTCAGGACACCAAGTCCTCACCATATTATCCTTGAAGTAAGGTCACACAGACCTCATCCAATCACTCGTGGTATCTTCAGGCGACTTCCAAACCTTCACAGACTCGGTCACTCGGCGATCCACAATTCCTCTTGGATGCTCTAGACCATGACGCCTAACCGTCTGGAAGAAGCACAGTCTTCAAAGGTAACAAGCGTCGGATCCACGCAGGATCAATCTCTTCAGTGATGCTCAATCACTTTGGGTTTGTAGGTGTTTGGGTTTGGGGTTTTTCCTCACTTCATGATTTTCGCTCAAAGTCCTCGGAGGATGGGTTGCTCTCAAATGACAAGTGTCAGTTTCTCTCAGAGCAGCCAACCAGCTAGTGGTTGTAGGGGGTGGCTATTTATAGCCTAGGGAGCAGCCCGACATGATAAGACATAAATGCCCTTGTCTGATATGACCGTTAGGTGGATACGATATTTTGGGGCAGCTGGCGCGTAGCACAGCAACGGTCGGAAATTTGACTATCAAATTCCTCAGGGCTATCATGTTCCTCACTGTGTAGGCAATCTGCACTGGCGAATTCCTAACTCCTCAGTCAGAACAAATTCCTCAGCGACCAGAAGAACTTCGTCTCTGTCATTGAAGAAATTGACTGAACTGTATGAGATTTCCAAAGGCTTCACTTGAAGGGTTTGGTAGGTGTAGGATTTTGAGTTGAGCATCACTTGGAAATTTTTCCTTAGTATTTCCTCGACCCCCTTTAACAGTACGGTGTTTCCTATGACTCAAGAAAGAGAAAAACAAAACTATGAAAACGAAAGTCTTCAAGCTTCATATTCCTCGCATGAATATCAAGTCTTCACGGTTACACCAATTTCTTCACTTTCAAAGTCTTCATGAAAGTCTTCAAAAATACCAAAATCTTCAGTCGAAGATATTCATTTTTAGGGGTCGACTTTCCATGTAAATATCAAACTCCTCATAGACTTATAGACCTGTGTACACTCACAAACACATTAGTCCCTTAACCTATAAGTCTTCAATACACCAAAATCACTAAGGGGCGCTAGATGCACTTACAACAACCATAAGGCTCCTGCCGGTAGCCGATAACTTCTACAAAACATGATCATCTCATACAATAACGTATATCACATCATGTCTTGAGCATATCACATCACAACATGCCCTACAAAAACAAGTTAGACGTCCTCTACTTTGTTGTTGCAAGTTTTACGTGGCTGCTGATACGTCTCCAATGTATCTATAATTTTTTATTGTTCCATGTTGTTATATTATCATTCTTGGATGTTTTAAAATCATTTATAGTTATTTTATATCATTTTTTGGTACTAACCTATTGACATAGTGCCCTGTGCCCGTTGTTGTTTTCTGCTTGTTTTTTACATCACAGGAAATCAATACCAAACGGAGTCCAAACACAACGAAACTTTTTGTGGATTTTTTTGGACCAGAAGACATCTAGTGGGCCGAAGAAGTATCAAAGAGGAAGCCCGAGGGGGGCACAAGACACCAGGGTGCGCCTGGGCCCCAAGCGCGCCCAGGTGGGTTGTGCCCACCTCGATGGCCTCCCACACCGTCTCTTTGCTCTATAAATACCTCAATATTCCAGAAACCTTAGGGGATTCAATGAAAATCAATTCCAGCCAGCGCAAGTTCCAAAAACACCCGATCCAATCTAGACACCGTCACGGAGGGGTTCATCATGTCCATTGGTGCCTCTCCGATGATGCGTGAGTAGTTCTTTGTAGACCTATGGGTCTGTAGTTAGTAGCTAGATGGCTTCCTCTCTCTCTCTCTCTTGATTCTTAATACAATGGTCTCTTGGAGATCCGTATGATGTAAGTCTTTTTGCGATGTGTTTGTTGGGATCCGATGAACTTTGAGTTTATGACCAGATCTATGTTTTTATCCATGAAAGTTATTTGAGTCTTCTTTGATCTCTTATATGCATGATTGATTATAGCCTCGTATTTCTTCTCCGATATTTGGGTTTTGTTTGGCCAACTTGATCTATTTATTTTGCAATGGGGAGAAGTGCTTTGTGATGGGTTCAATCTTACGGTGCTTAATTCCAGTGACTGAAGGGGAAACGACACGCATGTATCGTTGCTATTGAGGATTACAAGATGGGGTCTATTTCTACATAAATAGATCTTATCTACATCATGTCATCGTTCTTATTGCATTACCCTGTCTTTCCATGAACTTAATACACTAGATGTATGCTGGACAGTGATCGATGTGTGGAGTAATAGTAGTAGATGCAGGTAGGAGTCGGTCTACTAATCTTGGATGTGATGCCTATATAATGATCATTGCCTGGATATCATCATGATTATTTGAAGTTCGATCAATTGCCCAACAGTAATTGTTTTCCGACCGTTTGCTCTTTTTCTCGAGAGAAGCCACTAGTGAAACCTACGGCCCCTAGGTCTCTTCTTATCATATTTTCCCTTGCGATCTATTTTCCTTTGCTTTTATTTTCAGTTCTATCAAACCAAAAAGACAAAAATACCTTGTTGCACTTTATTTTATTTGTGCTCCATTTATCCTATCTATTACAACTTTATTCCGTCTCCGTGCCAATTTATGGCGCCGTTACATGAAAGGGATTGACAACCCCTTTAACACATCGGGTTGCAAGTATTTGTTATTTGTGTGCAGGGGATGTTTACATTGTGTTGTGTGGTTCTCCTACTGGTTCGATAACCTTGTTCTCATCACTGAGGGAAAGACCTACCGTTGTTGTGCTGCATCATCCCTTCCTCTTCGGGGAAATACTGGCGTAGTTCTGGCAGACATCAGCTGCTACGGGTTTCTAGCAAGAACCCTTCTTACCTACGCATCAAAACCACAATGGTGATTTATCAAGTTTGATGTTTTAACCTACAAGAAGGACCAACAGCAGTCAAATTCTATTCAACTAAAGTAGGAGAAACAAACACCCGCCAGCCACCTTTATGCAAAAATAGTTGCATGTCTGTCTGGAACCGGTCTCATTAACGTGGTCATGTAAGGTTGGTCCGGGCCGCTTAATCTAATAATACCGCCGAATAAAAATAAGACATTGGTGGTAAGCAGTATGATGATCACCACCCACAACTCTTTGTGTTCTACTCGTGCATATCATCTACGCATAGACCTGGCTCATGATGCCACTGTTGGGTAACGTAGCATGCATTTTCAAAAAATCCTACGCTCACGCAAGATCTATCTAGGAGATGCATAGCAATGAGGGGGAGAGTGTGTCTACGTACCCTCGTAGACCGTAAGCGGAAGCGTTTCACAACGCGGTTGATGTAGTCAAACTTTCTTCGCGATCCACCGATTGAGTACCAAACGCATGACACCTCCGAGTTCTGCACATGTTCAGCTCGGTGACGTCCCTCGCCTTCTTGATATAGAAAGATGTCGAGGTAGTAGATGAGTTTCGTCAGCACGATGATGTGGTGACGGTGACAGTGAAGTGATCTCCGCAGGGCTTCGCCTAAGCACTATGAAGTTATGCCTGGAGGCGTAAACTATGAAGGGGGGTGTCGCACACGGCTAAGATAATGTCAAGGGTGTGCTAGGCACCCCCTCCTACATATATATAGGTGGGGGAGGAGGGAGCAGCCAGGGGGCGCCCCAAGTAGGATCTGAATCCTACTTGGGGTTTCCCCAGGTGGCGCCCCCTGCCATTTTTCACCGGAGAAGAAAAGGGAAGGGAAGAGAGAAAGGAAAGGGGGGCCGAACCCCCTTTTTACTTCTCCCAATTCGGTCTCCTACCATAGGGGGGCGCGCCACCCCTTGTGGGCTGGTGTGCTCCGTCTCATGGCCCATATGGCCCATATCTTCCCCCGGGTGTTCCAGTAACCCCTCCGGTACTCCAATAAATACCTGATACACTCCGGAACACTTCCGGTGTCCGAATACCATTGTCCTATATATCAATCTTTACCTCTCGACTATTTCAAGAGTCCTTGTCATGTGCGTGATCATATCTGGGACTCCGAACAACATTCGGTCACCAAATCACATAACTCATACAATATTGTATCGTCAACGAACGTTAAGCGTGCGAACCCTATGGGTTTGAGAACTATGTAGACATGACTGAGACACTTCTCTAATCAATAACCAATAGTAGAACTTGGATTCTCATATTGGCTCCCACATATTCTACGAAGATCTTTATCGGTCGAACCGTTATGACAACATACGTGATTCTCTTTGTCTGTCGGTATGTTACTTGCCCAAGATACAATCGTCGGTATTTTCGTACCTAGTTCAATCTCGTTACCGGCAAGTCTCTTTACTCGTTCCGTAATACATCATGCTGCAACTAACTCATTATTCACTTTGCTTCCAAGGCTTCTTATGATGTGTATTACCGAGAGGGACTAGAGATACCTCTCCAATAATCGGAGCGACAAATCCTAATCTCGATCTATGCCAACTCAACAAACACCTCCGGAGATACCTGTATAGCATCTTTATAATCACCTAGTTATGTTGTGATGTTTGATAGCACACAAGCCATTCCTTCAGTATCCAGGAGTTGCATAATCTCATAGTCGAAGGAATATGTATTTGACATGAAGAAAGCAATATCAATAAAACTGAACGATCAATATGCTAAGCTAATGGATGGGTCTTTTCCATCACATCATTCTCCTAATGATGTGATCTCGTTATCAAATAACAACTCATGTCCATGGTTAGGAAACCTTAACCATATTTGATCAACGAGCTAGTCAAGTAGAGGCTCACTAGGGACACAGTGTTTGTCTATGTATTCACACATGTATTTAGGTTTCCGATCAATACAATTCTAGCATGAATAATAAACATTTATCATGAATAAGGAAATATAAAATAACAACTTTATTATTGCCTCTAGGGCATATTTCCTTCAGTTCCCCGCTTTGCAGCTGACTGCCACGTACGGGACAGAAACAAACTTCATGGAAGCATCACTCATGTTAGTGGTGGGGGCGCCGTACTTGATGACGACATGTATGGCAATGGCTTAGATGGGGGATCAAAGATGGAGGACAAACATGTTTCACACACATGAAATGGTGGAGTGCGTGGGAGGAGAGCGATCAATTTGGTGGACTCGGTCAATTTGGTAGAATTTGGTGTGGGTCCTGTCTATGTGGTATGATGTGACGGACACGCCCAGGCACGTCCGGGCTTCCCCATATCTGCCCCAAATATGGATTGGAAATGAGGGGTGCTGGTTAGCCGAAATGGGTAGGCTCGGTTTGAGGGGGCTGGTTGGGTCGCGTTTGCCGATCACTGACCGGACCGTTCACCCGGACGTATAGGAGGCGTTTCAGGAGCCCGACTATAGATGTTATTAGTTCAATGATTACTAGATACATGGACACATGTTCTTTCAATTTTATGTGTGTATCCATTCATGTCATTAAATACATTAATGAACAGATGTATGGATGAATCTAACTTCAAGCACCACTTCATCTCATGGCTTGGTACTCAGAGAGAAAATCAAAGCTATCCAAAATAAAACCATGATGGTTTCCAATGACACCGAAACACCGGTGATTTGAGATCATACAAAAAACGATGGAGATTAAAAAGAGTATAAGTTTTAAGGGATAATTTTTTCAGTATCATCTAGTGTAGATCCAGTCAACTTCAATCTTCTAACATCGTCTCCGAACTCTGTATTTATGGTGTCAATTAGTTCCATTGATTACTGGAGTATATCAACATTGGTTCTTTGATTTCATATGTGTATTTGTTCACATCGCACATAACGTACTGACTGGAGGTGGAGAATAAATAGAGTATTAAAGTTTTAAGGGATAATACTATCAGTTTCATATGGTGGAGAGTGGGTCAACTTCGATCTACTAACACCATGATCGATGTTTGTATTTCTTGCGCCAGTTAGTTCAATTGACTACGAGATATATGGACATATGTTCTTTGGTTTATGTCTGTAACCATTCACAATATGAAATACATTGATGAATTGATGTGTAGTTGGATTTAAATGCAAACTGGGCCCACTCTAAAAAAAAGACACATCCGTGACATTTTGGGCTAAACAATTTTTTTCTATCATGCTTATGAAACTTCTATGAAGATAATTGTGACAAAACCCGGTATCATCATAGATGTGGTGGGCTCCTACTTCTATGACAAAAAATTATGACAGAAAATGGGCTTTTCATCATGGGCGGTCCGGAGACGCAGTTGAATGACATTCTTTGGGCCGTCCGTGACGGAAAAAACCGTGGTAGAAGCGAGGGAGAGGAAAATTTTGGGGAGTTCCCGGTTACGGTGGGTGGTAGGGGGATGAGCGATGTGCATTTCTCTCATACACGTACACGCGTGGGTGCGAGGCGTTGGGCTCTAACTAAACCCGGGCGAGGCATTCGCCTGACTGAACCCGAGGGATTGCTCTTCATGCTACGCGTTACTGAACCCGAGCGATCGACCGATGGCTGTTAACTGAACCCGATCGAGCGATTCCTTTGTTCACTACTGCTGCTAATTGAAGCCGATCGAACCTGCTGCCTCCTTCCCTTGATGAACAATGAGCGTTGTTGGGGTCGGTTTAGATGAACAGCTCCCGGTGGGGGGCTAGATGAACAGGACCTCGTGGTGTTGCCGCTGATGAACAGGACCCTGATCGATCAAGCCGGTTGGGCGTGGATGAACAGGACCCCGTGGAGGGCTGGTTGAACATGACCCCGTGGAGGGAAGGTTGAACAGTAGCCGGTGGAGGGCTGGTTGAATAGTAGCCGGTGGAGGGCTGGATGAACAGTATCCCATGGAGGGGTGGTTGAACAGAACCCCGTGGAGAGGGCTGGTTGAACAGTAGCCGATGGAGGAGCGGTGGAGGCTAGATGAACATGAGCCCATGGATGAACAGTCGCAGGTGGAGGCTGGAGGAGGTCGACGGTGGATGAATAGTAGCCCGTGGATGCAGTCGACGATGGAGATGAACAGTGTCCCGTGGAGTCCCATTTTGCGGTACGCCACACCCCTCCCAATGAACAGGCCCATTTCGACCGCAGCACTCCAACACAAGTCTGTTTCCTCCGTTTTGCAGTATGCCACACCCCTCCCGACCAATAGGACCCCGTTTCGACCGTAGGAGGTCCAACGGAAGTCTGTTTCCTCCGTTTTGCGGTACGCCAGACCCCTCCCGATGAACAAGATCCCATTTCGATCGTGGTCGGTCGAACACAAGGACGTTTCCTCTGTTCTGCGGTACACCAGGCCTCGTTTCCATCTGTTGTTCCATCCAAGGTGGTTGGCTCCCGATGAACAGCACGCATTCTGTTGCCTCCCGATGAACACGACGCATTCCTTTGCCTCCCCATGAACACGACGACGCAGTTTCTCCGTTCTGACCCAGCCATGTACACGAGCCCTCTCCATACATATGCACGAGTAGGCATTCGAGACCCCGCCCGTATGTACGTACGTGGTCGTATTTTCTTTCTTGCACCCTGGCCGTTGTATGTATGTGTACATGCTACATGCACGCCTCTACTACGACATGTGCGCGCCTCTACTACGACATGTATCCTTCATTCCTTGCACGACCACGGTTCATCGCTGTAGCCTGCAGACAGATCGATCGACCAGTATGTACGTACACGTCCACGACCAGAATGACAACGCTACGTACGCTTTGACCAGGTGGGTCCCGACTGTCAGGCACTTCCTGGCGTGCGAAGATGTAGCTGGTGGGTCCTAGCAGTCAGGGGGCGAATCATTTTTTTACCCGTAATATGGACGCACTTCCTTGCGTCCGAAGATGTAGATGGTAGGTCCCAACAGTCAGGGGGAAATGCTTTTTTCATGAAATACGGTCTCCCATCCAGTGGGTCCCTGCTGTCAGGTGGAGGAATCATTATTTTCCACGTAATAAGGAGGCACTTCCTTCCTGCGGCTGTGGACCCAACTTTTAGCCTCTCCACGTACAGTACTCTTCCAATGGAAGTCGGTCGTTGAGCACATTGACCACGCCGCGCCGAGAGCACCAAGGCGGTGGACGACGGCGAGGCCTAGGAAGGGGACAACACGGATCCGGGGAAGACGCGGCAGTGGATGCCCACGCGGAGAGGAGTACAAGGGTTCACTGGTTTGGCTGCAGTGTGAGGATGTCGTCGCCGCAGAATAACACGGGGTGTGGGTGAGTGGAGGGATGGTCTGGCCAGCGGTGGGAGTAGTAGGGGGCGGTGAGGCCTCCGCGACATCACAACCAGTCACGGGAGGCAGGAGCAGGTGGCATGACCGACGCTGCTTTGGGTGGCTGGAGCAAGAAGACCAGAGGTTGAAGAAGCACTACGGTCGTTGGATGGACATCGTACGGTCACTAGAGCTAGAATCGTTCATATTGACTAAGTTGACAAATCTCTCCATCCCCATCAACTTAGTAGGCCCACAAGTCAGCCTCCCACTATGCTGGGTCCCAGCTAGCAGGGGGGTATTCATTTTTTGTGCATAATAAGGAGGCACTTCCTTGCATGCGAAGATATAGCTGGTGGGTCCGAGCTGTCATCAGCGGGAACGTTTTTTTCGTGAAATACAGAGGCCCTTTTGGTGGGTCCCAAATGTAAGATGGAGTAATCATTATTTTGCGCGTAATAAGGAGGCATTTCCTTGCGTGTGGCCACGGACCCAGCTATCAGCCTCTCCACGTATAGTCCACTTCAGATGCATGTCGGTCGTTGACCACGTTGACCACACTGTGCCGAGAGCACCAGGGCGGTTGACGACGGCGAGGCCTAGGAAGGGAACGACATGGATCCAGGGAAGACTCGGCAGTTGTTTCCCACGCGGAGGGGAATACGACTATACGAGGGTTTACTGGTTCATCTGCCGTTGCCGGAGAATAACAACAAGTGTGGGTGAGTAGAGGGATGGCTAGGCCAGCGATGGGAGTATGGTGGGGCGGTGAGGCCTGTGTGGTAGCATAGCCGTCCGCGGGAGGAGGGAGCATGCAGTCCCGCCGGCGCTTGTTTGAGCGGCTGGAGTAGGAAGAGCAGAGATGAAGAAGCGCGACGGGCATTGGATGGACATCCAACACTCACTGCTTGTGATCAACCTTTTCTTTAGGAAAGCCTCAAATCCGTGGAAAACAACATACATCCCATCTACCATTATTTCTAATAATTTACAACCCATTTGCTAATTCTTAAGGTCTTTTCGAGCCCATATTATTTTTGTTAGCATTACAGCCCATATTGTGGACACGGTTAAAAAATTATACGAAATTTTGCATATTTCGGTGCAGTCCAAACTGTTTTTAATCCCAAAATTTGAGTCACATTCAAACTGATTTTAAAAATAAATGTATATCAATATAAAAATCCAACAAATTGTGAACGCATAAAAATCAATGCAATTTAAAATCTCAAAATGAAAAAAAATTGAAACTAATTGCCGGTTTGATGTGTTTTAAAGATGTACAACCCATTTCTCATTACTGATAGGGCATTTTCTTGGCCAGCCGAATGAAGCTCTCCTCTTCTTGAAAGATTTGCAGCCCAATAGGCCTAACAAAGCGACTTACTCGACAAATCACAAAAAAGCTAGCCATTTTCAGACAGAAAGAAAAAACTATTGGGTTGGTCTGTGGTAAACATAAAAGAAAATGTTGTCTAGACAGGCCAGAGTGCCCCGCACAGCCCAGTTGACACCCTGCTTCCGTCTCAAAAACAAATTAGATAAATGCCACTCCAATTATGGCGATTCATAAAAATGCAATTGCAATTTCCAAACTTTGAAAATACCACTACAATTTTGCAGACTTTGAAAAATGCCACTGCAATTTGCAAACTTTGAAAAACGCCACTCCAGACTTCAAAAAATGCCACTGGAAATGGCATGAAATGGCATTTTTCAAAGTTTGGAAATTGCAGTGGCATTTCTTGTAATCACCAGATTTGGAGTGGCATGTATCAAATTAACCCAAAACAAAAATAACTGGGTGATCTGTTGGGTCCCTGGTGTCAGCCGCTCATTGTGCAATTCTCTCGTTTACTAACTACGTTGACAATGGCATGGGACCCAGATGTCAGAAATCCATTAGGAGGAGCCTTTTTTTATTGGCTTCAAATAAGGAGTCACTTGCTTGCGTAAAACCATGACCTTGGTGGGTCCCTGCTGTCATCCTCTCCACGTACAATCATCTCCTGATTGTGTACGCATCAACCTGGTAGGCCCACAAATCAGCCTATAAACCCGTGGCGGACAAATACAACCCATTTAAAAAATTAACAACCCATTCCATACATTCAAACCGAAAGTTAAACATTCAGAGCAAAGTAACAGGTCTGATCCAAATATAGAGTACTGAACTTCCATGTTGACTACCATCATAGCCAAGTTAACTATCTACTCCCACTAATACTCTAGTAGTGTACAAGTACTAACTTACTCTTCGCTAACTAGACGATGCCAGCCGCCATCTATGGTACACGCTAAATGCCGGCACCGACGTCCTCCGCCTCGCCTCAGACTTGCCAGAGGTGCGATATGGCGTGTTGCTCGTGCGTGTTGGCCCTTTCCATGCCGGCGTGATCCACCGAAGCTTCGGCTTCTAAGCGGGAAACCCACTTGACGAGCTGGTAGTAAAATTCGGCGTCGTGAATGCGTGCGTGCCCGACAGCCTCCAGGGCTATTTTCCGGGCGTCGGCCTCCACGTAGTCAGCCCAATTGCGGGCGCTCTGCTTGTGACTCAGAGCGTCGGTGCGCTGCTGCTCCATGTCCCGCTGGTGGTGCAAATCAATGATACGCTGCTCCTCTGCCAGGCGGCTGAGCTCCAACAACTCCTCATACTCCACATTGCCATCTAAAGACCGATAGAATGCCTCCTCCCTCCGTCTGTGTTCCAGTGAAAAACCAAACACTAGTTTCGGCGGTGACCGCCTCTGGCATTGCCTATCACGGACGGATGGGGGCATGGCGGACGTGGCGAGAGCGAGGATAAGTGGCGAGCGACGTCGGGCCGGTGGGGGCTTATGAGGATAGGGCGAGTTGGGTGATGGTGCTGATAACCCACAAGTGTAGGGGATCACAACAGCTTTCGAGGGTAAAGTATTCAACCCAAATTTATTGATTCGACACAAGGGGAGCCAAAGAATATTCTTGAGTATTAGCAGTTGAGTTGTCAATTCAATCGCACCTGGATAACTTAGTATCTGCAGCAAGGTATTTAGTAGTAAAGTAGTATGATAATAATGGTAATAGTAGCAACAGTAATGATAAATGTTTTTGGGTTTTTGTAGTAGTTGTAACAGTAGCAACGGAAGAGTAAATAAGCGAAGCGCAAGATGTGAAAAGCTCATAGGCAATGGATCAGTGATGGATAAATATGCCGGATGCGATTCCTCATGTAATAGTTATAACATAGGGTGATACAGAACTAGCTCCAATTCATCAATGTAATGTAGGCATTTATTCTGAATATAGTCATACATGCTTATGGAAAAGAACTTGCATGACATCTTTTGTCCTACCCTCCCGTGGCAGCGGGGTCCTAGCAGAAACTAAGGGATATTAAGGACTCATTTTAATAGAGAACCAGACCAAAGCATTAACACATAGTGAATACATGAACTCCTCAAACTACGGTCATCCCCGAGAAGTATCCCGATTATTGTCACTTCGGGGTTGTCGGATCATAACACATAATAGGTGACTATAGACTTGCAAGATAGGATCAAGAACACACATATATTCATGAAAACATAATAGGTTTTGATCTAAAATCATGGCACTCGGGCCCTAGTGACAAGCATTAAGCATAGCAAAGTCATAGCAACATCAATCTCAGAAGATAGTGGATACTAGGGATCAAACCCTAACAAAACTAACTTGATTACATGGTAAATCTCATCCAACCCATCACCGTCGAGCAAGCCTACGATGGAATTACTCATGCACGGTGGTGAGCATCATGAAATTGGTGATGGAGGATGGTTGATGATGATGACGGCGACGAATCCCCCTCTCCGGAGCCCCGAACGGACTCCAGATCAGCCCTCCCGAGAGAGATTAGGGCTTGGCGGTGGCTCCGTGTCGTAAAACGCGATGAAACTTTCTCTCTGATTTTTTTCTTTGCGAGACGGAAGATATAGAGTTGGAGTTGAGGTCAGTGGAGGTCCAGGGGGCCCACGAGATAGGGGGGCGCGCCCCCCTGTCTCGTGGACAGGCCCTGGGCCCCTGGTGTATTTCTTTCGCCCAGAAATTCTTATTAATTCCAAAAAGTGCCTCCGTGGATTTTCAGGACATTCTAAGAACTTTTCTTTTCTACACATAAACAACATCATGGCAGTTCTGCTGAAAACAGCGTCAGTCCGGGTTAGTTTCATTCAAATCATGCAAGTTAGAGTCCAAAACAAGGGCAAAAGTGTTTGGAAAAGTAGATACATTGGAGACGTATCAACTCCCACAAGCTTAAACATTTGCTTGTACTCAAGCAATTCAGTTGATAAACTAAAAGTGATAAAGAAAAACTTTTACAAACTATGTTTGCTCTTGTTGTTGTAAACATGAAAAGCCAGCATTCAAGTTTCAGCAAATATTATGAACTAACCATACTCACAATAACACTTGGGTCTCACAATTACTCATATCATTAGCATAATCAGCTAGCGAGCCATAATAATAAAACTCGGATGACAACACTTACTCAAAACAATCATAACATGATATAACAAGATGGTATCTCGCTAGCCCTTTCTGAGACCGCAAAACATAAATGCAGAGCACCTTTAAAGATCAAGGACTGACTAAACATTGTAATTCATGGTAAAAGAGATCCAGTCAAGTCACACCCAATATAAACCAATAGTAATACACACAAATGACAGTGTGCTCTCTAGCGGGTGCTTTTTAATAAGAAGGGTGATGACTCAACATAAAAATAAATAGATAGGCCCTTTGCAGAGGAAGTAGAGATTTGTAGAGGTGCCAGAGCTCGATTTTAAAATAGAGATTGAATAACATTTTGAGCGGCATACTTTCGCTGTCAACGCAACAACTATGAGATGGTTGTATCTTCCATACTACATGCATTATAGGCAGTTCCCATGCAGAATGGTAAAAGTTTATACTCCCCCAACCACCAACAGGCATCAATCCATGGCTTGCTCGAAACAACGAGTGCCTCCAACTAACAACAGCCCTGGGGGAGTTTTGTTTAATTATTTTGATTTGCTTTGATCTTTTTGGATCATGGGACTGGGCATCCCGGTTACCGGCCCTTTCTCTGAATGAGGAGCGGAGTCCACTCCTCTGAGAATAACCCACCTAGCATGGAAGATATAGGCAGCCCTAGTTGTAACATGAGCTGCTCGAGCATACAAAATAGAATTTCATTTGAAGGTTTAGAGTTTGGCACATACAAATTTACTTGGAACGACAGGTAAATACCGTATATAGGAAGGTATAGTGGACTCATATGGAACAAATTTGGGGTTTAAGGCGTTTGGATGCACAAGCAGTATTCCCGCTTAGTACAGGTGAAGGCTAGCAAAAGACTGGGAAGCGACCAACTGAGAGATCGACAACAGTCATAAACATGCATTAAAACTAATTCACACCGAGTACAAACATGAGTAGGATATAATCCACCATGAACATAAATATTGTGAAGGCTATGTTGATTTTGTTTCAACTACATGCGTGAACATGTGCCAAGTCGAGTCACTCAATTTATTCAAAGGAGGATACCATCCCATCATACCACATCATAATCATTCTAATAGCATGTTGGCACGCAAGGTAAACCATTATAACTCAAAGCTAATCAAGCATGGCACAAGCAACTATAATCTCTAAATGTCATTGCAAATATGTTTACTTCATAATAAGCTGACTCAGAAACGATGAACTCATCATATTTACAAAAACAAGAGAGGTCGAGTTCATACCAGTTTTTCTCATCCCAATAAGTCCATCATATGTCGTCATTATTGGCTTTCACTTGCACGACCGAACGATGTGTATAATAATAAGAGTGCACGTGCATTGGACTAAGCTGGAATCTGCAAGCATTCAACTCAAAAGAGAAGACAAGTAATATGGGCTCTAAATTGAATAAACAATCATGCATATGAGAGCCACTAAGCATTTTCAATAAGGTCCTCTCGACCCCCAAAGGAAAGAAAAGAAAAGAAAACTATTTACACGGGAAAGCTCCCAACAAGTAAAAAGAAGAATGAGAAATCTTTTGGGTTTTCATTTTAATTCTACTACAAGCATGGGAATTAAACTAACTATTTTTTTTGGTTTTTCTCAAGGTTTATCAAACACACAAGAAGAAAACTAGAAAAAGGAATTTAAACTACCATGGATAATACAATGAAAGAGTATGAGCACCGACGACTAGTGTGTGAACATGAATGTAAAGTCGGTGAGAAATACGTATTCCCCCAAGCTTAGGCTTTTGGCCTAAGTTGGTCTAATACCAAGGACCGCCGCTACTCTCCCCGGTGTAATGAGAGGTGTAATCAGGATACCACTGGCTGGTCATCTCCGGATCCCACTGGATAGATGATGCACGATAAGGGTCCAGTTCAGGTTCCGGCTCAGGTTCAGGTTCTGGAGTAAAAGCTTGAGCTCGGTGATTGTTCACCGCTTCCGGGGTGACGAGAAAATTTTCTACAAGCAAATCAAACAACAAAGGAGCAGGCAAAATAATAATCTCAAAGTGTTTCTTATTGAATCTAAGTTTATACAAGAGCATCCTATCTTCGTTGTCAACAATAAACTTGTGTGCTACCATGCTTTTGTAATCTAAAATGTGAGGAGGCAATATTGTCTCCTTTTCCTCATGGTGCCTAATGGGTATCTGAAAATGTCTAGCAAGACGTGAAGCATAGATACCTCCAAATATGGGGCCTTTTGCACGATTCAGGGCTAGCCGTTTAGCAACTACGGCACCCATACTAAAAGTATTGTCTCCAAGCAAAGCATGTTGAAGAATGATAATATCAGGAACGCTCAAGTTTCCACTATTTCCACGACCAATCAAGCATCTACTAGCAAATATGGCAAAGTAGCGTAAAACAGGAAAGTGTATGCTAGAGACTTTTGCCTCGGAACCCTTCTTTGGCTCCTCTACGGCGATAGTATTAACAAATCCCACCACATCTTCACGATGGGGTTCCTCTAAATCTCCCACATAAGGTATCTTACATACCGCGCAAAAATGACGTAAAGACATTTATTTGAACTCACCATATAAATGAAATGATACTGCAGGCGGTGACTTCTTAGGATAAAAATAAAAAAATTCACGAAAGTATTGGTGAGTAAGAGATACTGATCGATTCGGTCGTTGATGAACCCGGTGAGGCCCGCGGTCTCGATTAAAGCATGAAAGTCTTCATGAATTCCAGCCTCTTTCAAGAGATCCTCGCATGGCCATTCACACGACCGTACTTCCGCTAAGCGAAGAAGATTATACTTGGATTTTTACTTCTCTTTGGCTTGTTTTTTCCGGGAGCTTTGGCTAGAAGAACCCCCTCAAAAGTTTCCTTAACATTTTCTGAAAATTTCTGAAATTTTAGTAACTTCAAAATAAAAGTGCATAAAACTAAACAAGATTGATAGCAACTACTCCTACAAGTGCCAAGAGCCTATATCATGTATTAGAATTACTTGGGACCTCAAAAATTTAACATGCAAGCTCAAGAACATGGTCACCTATGCAGCAAAAATTTGCAATGAATAAAGCACTAGAACAAAAACTAATTGGACCAATGGAGGAGTCACATACCAAGCAACAATCTCCCAAAGCAGTTTTGTGAATGGAGCATGAGCTAAGAGAACGAAAATCGTAGCAAAACAAGCTAGAACTCGGGCTTGGGCTGGATGGGGATTTTTTTGGGTAGAAGATGGAGTGTGTGGGTGCTGGCATAAGTGGAGGGGGGCCACTAGGGGCCCGTGAGACAGGGGGGCGTGCCCTATAGGGGGGCGCCCTCCACTCTTGTGGCCTAGTGCTTGCCCCTCCTGCAGTGTTTTCAGTGCCTAAAATCCTCAAATATTCCATAAAAAATCATACTAAATTTGCAGGGCATTTGGAGCACTTTTATTTTTGGACTATTTTTCAAAATGCACGAATAATTCAGAAAACAGACGGATAATACTATTTTTGCTTTATTTAATCTAAATAACAGAAAATAAAAAGAGGGTACAGAAGGTTGTGCCTTCTAGTTTCATCCATCTCATGATCATCAAAATGAACCCACTAACAAGGTTGATCAAGTCTTGTTAACGAACTCATTCTGAATAGCATGGAACCAGAGAAATTTCGAATGACACTAAGTTACCTCAACGGGGATATGAAAATCCCCAACAATAAGAATATCATACTTTTTCTTGACAGTAGGGAGAGGAAATTCAAAACCTCCAAAAATAATAGTTGGAACTTTCTCAATAGTATTTATGCTATGAACTTGGATTTGGTTCCTCGGAAAGTGTATCGTATGCTCATTACCATTAACATGAAAGGTGACATTGCCTTTGTTGCAATAAATAACAGCTCATGCAGTATTTAAAAAGGGTCTACCAAGAATAATAGACATACTATCGTCCTCGGGAATGTCAAGAATAACGAAGTCTGTTAAGATAGTAACATTCGCAACAACAACAGGCACGTCATCACAAATGCCAACAGGTATAGCAGTTGATTTGTCAGCCATTTGCAAAGATATTTCAGTAGGTGTCAACTTATTTAATTCAAGTCTACGGTACAAGGAAAGAGGCATAACGCTAACACCGGCTCCTAGATCACATAAAGCAGTTTTAACGTAATTTCTTTGATAGAACAAGGTATAGTGGGTACTCCGGGATCACCAAGTTTCTTAGGTATTCCACCCTTAAAGGTATAGTTGGCAAGCATGGTGGAAATCTCAGTTTGAGGTATTTTCCTCTTATTAGTGATGATATCTTTCATATATTTAGCATAAGGGTTTGTTTTAAGCATATCAGTTAAACGCATGCGTAAGAAAATAGGTCTAATCATTTCAGCAAAACGCTCAAAGTCCTCATCATCCTTTGACTTGGATGGTTTATGAGGAAAGGGCATGGGTTTCTGAACCCATGGTTCTCTTTCTTTACTGTGCTTCCTAGCAACAAAATCTCTCTTATCATAACGTTGATTCTTTGATTGTGGGTTATCAAGATCAACAGCAGGTTCAATCTCTACATCATTGCTATTACTAGGTTGAGCATCTACATGAACATCATTATTAGCATTATCATCAGGTTCATGTTCATCTCCGGATTGTGTTTCAACATTAGAGATAGAAGTATTATAGGATTCTCATGTGTTTCCTCATTAGGTTCACTAGAAGTTTGCAAAGTCCTATCAATCTTCTTTTTCTTCTTCTTAGAAGAACTAGGAGCATCTAGATTATTATTCTGAGAATCTTGTTCAATTCTTTTAGGGTGGCCTTTAGGATACAAAGGTTCCTGAGTCATTCTACTAGTTCTAGTAGCCACTCTAACAGCAAAGTCATTTTTGTTATTTAGTTCAACAAGTAATTCATTCTAAGCCTTAAGTACTTGTTCAGCTTGAGTAGCAATCATAGAAGCATGTTTACTAGTGAGTTTAAGCTCACCTTTAACTCTAGCTACATAATCATTCAAGCGTACTATCGTATAAGCATTATTCTTCAACTGTCTACCAACGTAATCATTGAAATTTTCTTGTCTATTCATGAAATCATCAAATTCATCTAAGCATGGGCTGTGAAATTTAGTAGATGGGATTTCATCTTTATCATATCTATAGAGAGAATTTACCTTTACTACCTGTGTCGGGTTATCAAGACAATGGGGTTCTTCAACGGACGGTATATTAAGACCATGTATTTCTTCAATAGGTGGTAAATTTTTAACATCTTCAGCTTTAAACCTTTTTCTTTCATTGATTTATTTGCCTCTTGCATATCTTCAGGACTGAGAAATAGAACACCTCTCTTCTTCGGAGTGGGTTTAGGAATAGGCTCAGGAGTTGGCTCAATTGGTTCAGGAATTTCTTCAGGAATTGGCTCAGGGAGAGTCCAATTATTTTCATGCATATTATTTAATAATATTTCAGCATCGTCGACTGTTCTTTCCCTGAAAACACAACCAGCACAACTATCCAAGTAGTCCTTGGAAGCATCGGTTAGTCCATTATAAAAGATATCAAGTATTTCATTTTTCTTAAGTGGATGATCAGGCAAAGCATTAAGTAATCGGAGAAGCCTCCCCCAAGCTTGTGGGAGACTCTCTTCTTTGATTTGCACAAAATTATATATTTCCCGCAAGGCAGCTTGTTTCTTATGAGCAGGGAAATATTTAGCAGAGAAGTAATAAATCATATCCTAGGGACTACGCACACAGCCATGAGCAAGAGAATTATACCAAGTCTTAACATCACCCTTTAATGAGAACGGAAATATCTTAACGATATAAAAATAGCGAGACTTCTCATCATGAGTAAACAGGGTAGCTATATCATTCAACTTGGTAAGATGTGCCACAATAGTTTCAGATTCAAGGCCATAAAAGGATCAGATTCAACTAAATTAATAATCTCAGGATCAACAAAGAATTCATAATCCTTATCAGTAACACAGATAGGTGAAGTAGCAAAAGCAGGGTCAGGTTTCATTCTAGCTAATAATTTCTTAAGATCATTTCTATCATTGCAAGCAAAGATTTCCCTAATAGCTTCTTCATTCATAACATAACCCTTAGGAACAACAGGCAATACATAATCATTGGGAGAACCTTCATCATCACTATCATCAATAATAGCATCTTCAATAATTTCATTCTCCCTAACTCTAGCAAGTTGTTCATCAATAAATTCACCTAATGGCAAAGTAGTATCACGCACATAAGTAGTTTTATCATGCATAGTAGAAGTGGCATCATCAATAACATGCGACATATCAGAATTCATAGCAGTAGCAGGTTTAGGTGTCGCAAGCCTAGTAATAACGGAAGGAGAATCTAGTGCAGAGCTAGATGGCAGTTCCTTACCTCCCCTCGTAGTTGAGGGCAAAATCTTGGTTTTAGCATCTTTCAAGTTCTTCATACTGATCAACAGATATAAATCCCAAGTGACTCAGAGAATAGATCTATGCTCCTCGGCAACGGCGCCAAAAATTAGTCTTGATAACCCACAAGTGTAGGGGATCGCAACAACTTTCGAGAGTAAAGTATTCAACCCAAATTTATTGATTCGACACAAGGGGAGCCAAAGAATATTCTTGAGTATTAGCAGTTGAGTTGACAATTCAACCACACCTGGATAACTTAGTATCTGCAGCAAGGTATTTAGTAGCAAAGTAGTATGATAGTAATGGTAACAGTAGCAACAGTAAAGATAAATGTTTTTGGGTTTTTTGTAGTAGTTGTAACAGTGGCAACGGAAGAGTAAATAAGCGAAGCACAAGATGTGAAAAGCTCGTAGGCAATGGATCAGTGATGGATAATTATGCCGGATGCGATCCCTCATGTAATATCTATAACATAGGGTGATACAGAACTAGCTCCAATTCATCAATGTAATGTAGGCATGTATTCCGAATATAGTCATACGTGCTTATGGAAAAGAACTTGCATGACATCTTTTGTCCTACCCTCCCGTGGCAGCGGGGTCCTAGCGGAAACTAAGGGATATTAAGGCCTCCTTTTAATAGAGAACCGGACCAAAGCATTAACACATAGTGAATACATGATATCCTCAAACTACGGTCATCCCCGAGAAGTATCCCGATTATTGTCACTTCGGGGTTGTGGGATCATAACACATAATAAGTGACTATAGACTTGCAAGATATGATCAACAACACACATATATTCATGAAAACATAATAGGTTTAGATCTAAAATCATGGCACTCGGGCCCTAGTGACAAGCATTAAGCATAGCAAAGTCATAGCAACATCAATCTCAGAACATAGTGGATACTAGGGATCAAACCCTAACAAAACTAACTTGATTACATGGTAAATCTCATCCAACCCATCACCGTCGAGCAAGCCTACGATGGAATTACTCACGCACGGCGGTGAGCATCATGAAATTGGTGATGGAGGATGGTTGATGATGATGATGGCGACGAATCCCCCTCTCCGGAGCCCCGAACGGACTCCAGATCAGCCCTCCAGAGAGAGATTAGGGCTTGGCGGCGGCTCCGTGTCATAAAATGCGATGAAACTTTCTCTCTGATTTTTTTCTCCATGAGACAGAAGATATAAAGTTGGAGTTGAGGTCGGTGGAGGTCCAGGGGGCCCACGAGATAGGGGGCGCGCCCTACAGGGGGGCGCATCCCCCCTGTCTCGTGGACAAGCCCTGGGCCCCTGGTGTATTTCTTTCGCCCAGAAATTCTTATTAATTCCAATAAGTGCCTCCGTGGATTTTCAGGACATTCCGAGAACTTTTCTTTTCTACACTAAAACAACATCATGGCAGTTCTGCTGAAAACAGCGTCAGTCCGGGTTAGTTTCATTCAAATCATGCAAGTTAGAGTCCAAAACAAGGGCAAAAGTGTTTGAAAAAGTAGATAGTTGGAGACGTATCAGGTGCCACTGGAGAAGGCTGGGAAACAGTAATTATAGGTGGAAGGTAGGCGAACCAGCGTGTCGCGGGAAACGTGACGGTCATCATGGTCATCAGAATTCAATGCATAAGCAGGCATGGCTTAGCGCGCCAGCTTGCCGTGGAAAACTAGAAAAACTGAAATTATGACGGTGTCGTCCCGTCCTGTCCGTGCTGGGTCGCATGTCAGCATAACGGTCAAACAAGTGCACTTGAATCATCCAGATGAGGTACTCCCTCCTTGTCAATAATGATTGCACCACTCATCATCTACCTTGGTTGGTGAGAATTTTGAATTAAGCCCTGCAAACCGTAAAGGAGGTAGTACGTGCGTGATCTGCTATTTATTCGTGTAGGATCGAGTAGGTCATTTTTTGAATTGAGCCCTACAAACCGGAAAGGAGGTAGTACGTGCGTGATCCGCTATTTATCCGTGTAGGATCAAGTAGGTCGGATAGTGTACATGTAGGATCGAGTAGGTCGGATGGTGTACGTGTACGATCACATTAGCTGATGAACATTCGCTGGCAGATAAGGCATTTGCGAACGTTTTTGCTGGCAGTTTCTTCAGATTCGCATGGCATTTTCTTCAGAGCACCTTGTCAGTTTCTTCAGAGGTAGGCATTTTTATTCAAAAAACTGCCACTTCGGATCTTGCATCGCAAATAAAACTGCCAGGAGCGCATTAGTAGGCTAGCTAGTGATTGATCATTTACTTGTAAACACTGAGCGAACAGAAATAAGGAACTGTTAGTAACTTGTAAACACTGAGAACACAGAAATAAGGATCATGATGTGCACAACAGTAAGAGCCGATCCGTTCGAAATGTTCACACGAGACTCACATGCCTGGCATTGTAATATGTTCACATTAGTAGCCCAAATTCAAAACCAACTAGTACAATTTCCATACATAAGATCAACATGTTAATCCATCTCAATGATTCACAGATCATATACAAATATGTAGCTCCAAAAGCAAAAATCTAGAAAAAACATCTGTTCTTCCTACTAACATGGATGCTTCTATTGGCCAACATTCAGTACAGAGTGAAAGATAAATTTGTTTGTGAAGTCTACAATTCCTCTTGCAAACGTAAGTGGTTTCACCAATAGCTGGAAGCATGAGAATGAACCACACATGATGGAGGAACATCCACTGCAATATGATTTGTTCTTCTCTCGATCACATGGCGAGACTATTTTCGAAATACAAACTTTAACTTAGGCAAAATGATGCCCATTGTATAATCAGACCAAAGAAATGAAGCACCTAGTGTTGGCCAATAAATAGTATAGTACTACTTTTCTGCAGTCCATGAAGTGACTATCCAATCTTTCTATGTCTATTTTCAAATGGCACTGCATGCAGTGACTATACTATTCTCTTGTGCAGTTCAACCAAAATTGTGGTCACTTTGTTTGTTTGCCAAATAGCAACATGCAAACATCTCTATCTGCACAAATATCAAGCAGCTAGTAAACATATACCCACCTTGTATTTTCGGTTTAAACATGTCTCTTCCGCTTAGCATCTGTCGTGTTTTGCACTGGACAATTTGATACAGTCATGTTTTGCCCTGGACAATTTCATACTGAATTGATTTGCTGGTTCAGAGCATAAATATAGCACCTATTCTTCATCAGACCAAGGATATCCATGTTCACAATGATGGAAGAGGTGAAATTGATACAACCAAAATTGAGCATCCAATCATTGAATCATGTCCTGCACCTCCAATGTAGGTCCACCCTGCCAATAAATTCACATGCAAACCACTAGTATTACTATCTAATGACAGTACAAAAGAGTAGCAAGATAGTAGCAAACCATGTACCTTCGTAATGAACAGCTCATAGTGCCACCAGTTGGATATAAAGGTTTGGAAGAAAACATGCTCCTAATGTTGAACCATTTGGACTTTTTGTGCAGTTCCACTAAAATCAAGCATCCATGTTTGCATAGATATTGAAAGTGTGATTACTATACAAGTGGCACTAGTTGAAGCATGGACTCACAAATATAAGCATTCCAATTTCTTAATGGGAAAAGGTAGCAAGACTGTTTCTAACCACCTGTTTGAAGGAATAAATAAGACAACATCGGCTGATGT
The DNA here is from genome assembly GCF_002162155.2 of Triticum dicoccoides. Lineage (NCBI taxonomy): Eukaryota > Viridiplantae > Streptophyta > Magnoliopsida > Poales > Poaceae > Triticum > Triticum dicoccoides. The sequence goes on along the minus strand of NC_041383.1, from coordinate 683,703,446 downwards.
CAGGAACGCATGAGCCATTCCTAACCTTTCCTCTTCTTTTAAGCATATTTTGTGCAGTTCAACTAAAATAAAATGCCATCGCCACCTTGACAATTCAGTGACACTGTACAAAAGGAAATGACTTAACACTACATCATGATGTCAGCTATGTAGTCGACAGGCATTAGAGACAAACATACAGACCTCCTCCGATAACATAATGAACATTAATTTTAACAAAGATGTGACTAGTTTTACCGGGATAATTTGAGTGAACTCTACACCCTCTATTCATTAATATGACGTTTTCGCAGTTCAATTTAAAGTACCCAAACGTCTAGTATTTAGAAAAACGGGTAGTAGTTTTCTTGAGAACATATTTGGGAAAGCTTGTCACACTTTATATATGTCCATACGCTAATGCAACACCATTCGAATAGTACAAATATACACTAATCAAGTGGCTAGTGCAATAGTAGAGTAGTTATTTTATTACAGGGTATAGTACAATGTTTTTACTGAATAGATTTCCATAAGTTCTAGCACTAGAAGATTTCTATAAGAATTAACAATACAAAATGTAAAGGTAACAAGTTTCAGCATTGGTATACTAGTTGTGCAAGATCATTAAACCAAATACAAAAGTCTGAAGGTAACTAGCATTATTAACTAATGACAGTATAAAAAATTGCAAACCATGTACCTTCAAGGTAAATATCATTTCAAACTCAAGGGGACCTAAAAATTGCTATCCCAATCTTGATAATCGGTCAAACATAAAAACTTGATCGAACGAATCAAGAGAACAGCCGAAGGAGGAGGTGCCCACTCTTGACCTTTCCTCTTGACACTGTACAAAAAAATGACTTATCTCATGAAAGTGAGGTATGTAATCTATAAGCATTAACAGTGCAAAAATCTGAAGGTAGTAGTAAGATTCATCGTTGGTATACTGGCTGTGCAACAGCATTAGAATCCCTTAGCTGAAAAATCTTTAATACATACACAATGAACAGCTAACCCTAAAATAATCTAGTGACATTAAATGACATTGCTTAAATTTATCGGTGGCATTAGACTGAGTGCGTCATTAGTTAAATGTGGCATCACTTTAGCAGTAGCATTGCTTGACTTGACCGTTGGCGTTATACTAATAGCAAAAAATGGCAATAAGAGCATGGGAAGCCCATTTGGACAGTGGGCGCACCAGTACAATGTACCTCCACGGACGCATAGAGTGGTGAGGGAGGTAGCCTAGAGCAACAAATATCCAGGCAACATATGTGGATTACGTCCCATTTTTGTTCTCTTTAGCCACCTTTTCCCATGTGAGGACAACAAACCGATCGACCTGGTCATTCTCTATTGCGTTGGCATGCCTTTCTACCCATCTTCAACCAAGAGACACGAGACTCGTTCCTTAACTACTGATTTTCCCCTTTTCAACCTAGATGCGGGTTCAATACCTACTCTCTTGGACAATACAGTCTCCCTTCCTTTCCTTATTTAACCTAGACATGGATTAGTCTGCATGATGTAGGGTTTCCTTTAATAGTGCAAATTAAGGTTTTTGTCCGCGTGACCAACAGAGCAGAGGATATCAAATTGGGAAGATGGTGGAGTGGAAAAAGATCCACATGCAGCAACGTGGCAGATGGGGCAATAGAACAAGGGTATTGTTCGAAAAGAGGTAGCATACCTGAGGGTCGGTGGTCGTCGCACTCCGCACACACTACGGCAGCAATCTTGGGGATGGAGGCCATCCCGCGCGGGCGCTAGGTCTGAGAGGACGGCCTTGTCATCAGTGTGTGACCTCGCTCGCCGACGACGAGTGTGTCAATGTTGCACGTCCTTTTCTTCCCCGGCAGATCTGTGACCACCGGTGAGGAGGGAGAGAGAGGCCGTCTTTTTTAGATCTGGAGAGAGGGTGATAGTGTGAGAAGCAAGTGGGCAGCCCTTAGCAACAAAGCGCTGAAGCTCCAGCCTATATATCTTTTTTATAATACTAGTACTAGAGGTGGAGTAGTGGTAGAGTAGTTTACATTTTATCTGCATACAGTACCAGTTAGTCGTGCTTCAAAACTGAACGGCACGCCATTAAAAAAATAAAGGTCGATAACTAATGCGGCACCTCGGGCCAACGCGGGCAGATCGCATTTTGCATGAGAAATTACACACAATGTTTCGTTGACATGTGGTCCTGTTCCAACATGTCAGTGAGACGACGGCGAGTCCTTTTGTACAATTTCCTAACGGACGTCTATGTAGGCCGGGGCGCCTCTTTGTGTACCATGGCAACCGTCCACCGCCGCTTCACCTTTCCCTCTTGATTTGGAACCGTTGTCGCACACTCTTCCTCCCTCCTCCATTTGCCTTCACCCTTCCTTCTGCCATTGTTTGATCGTCTTCTCCATGGAGGGAACAGGCCGGAAACGACCCCATTATTCTTGCCCCGATCTGAAAGATGACATGGTGGAGGAACTCATTGATCGGTGCGACGTCATCACCTCGGCTAGCATGGCAGGTTTGTTCAAGACCATTCTCGACTCAAGTAATAACATCATTACAAGGAACCCAAGGGTCCAGGAGCGGTTTGATCGCCCCTATCTTCTTCGTCGTGACCCTGCTGACTGGCGCGCGGATGACAGAAGCCTCGCATTGTGCAAGTTGATGCCTCTTGATAATGATATGTGTGATGTTAAGATGCCATCGCTTGAGGGTAAGGCTTGGGCAGGCGCAAATGGAGATTGGGTAGTTTATATTGGGTCCAACTGCGAGGGGGAACTTGTGAATGTGTACACTCGTCACTGGGATCCACTTCCAAAAATCTCAGACTGCCCATAGGTTGAGCACACCAGTATTCTACGCATGTTCGAATATGATCATGGTGACTATCATCTACGGAAGATAGCAATTTGTCGAGTTCCCAACCGCTCTTGGCATTACATGAGCTATGCAGTTGTTGCTATCTTTGACAAGCTTGTTTCCTTCCTTCATGGTTTGACTAGATGGATATTGCTCAAAAATCAGCTTCTATACACAAATGTGTACTATGATGCAATTCAATACGAGGGTCTTGTGTTTGCTGCCACCACTCATGGCACTATTTTTGCATGGAATCCTTATGCTTTCGGTATGTTTGTCTTCCACCGTAACTATAATTGTTTCATCCACATGCATGTGGGTTAGCTAGTTTCCCTTTACTAATTAACCTTCTTGTGTTTCCAAGGTCCTGTGAACATTCCACCACCTATACTTGAAATTTTTTATAAACAAGGGGGAGATGACGATGATGATGATCACGAGCATGAGGACCCATATACTCAGTGGCGCCTGGCAAGTTATTCCGATGGATCACCTCTTCTTGTTTGTGTATAGGGCACTGCTGATGATACTAAGGAAGCAGGTGTTGACTCGCATGGTCGCACTCTCCGGACCTATTCCAACATCTGTTGCAGAGTATTCGGGATGGATACTAGTGTGCTAGCGCCAACACCTTCTCACTAGTTCAGTATTGATAGTCTTGAAGGAAACTCACTCTTCCTTGGACAAAACTATCCAATGATGGTGAAAGGCGATCCAACTGTTGTTGACACAATGTTACTACCATTTATGAGAAGCAATTGTATCTATACCTCGGATATTGCTCTGCTTCCCTACCACGGCCTTCACAATATGCGTCCTGACATAGGCCGCTTCAGCCTGGATGCTCAGTCCTGCGTTGGTCTCGAGATTGACAGTAGCTGGCCCTTCCCAAAGAATCACTTCTAGTTCAAAGCAAGCATTTCCAACCCGACGAGTGGTTGAGCTGAAGTTCATTTCATTACTTGTTATTTGTTGTGTGATGAAAACTTTAGTATTTATAATGTATCCTCGTTGTTGTTGTGGGTTCATGACCTGTTGTATGTAATAAAATGATATGTCTGTGATAAACTTACTAAATTTATGAATGGCTTTCTAGTCGCTTCTGTGAATGGGTGTTGCGACGAGGCAAAAAATATTTTCCGAATACATAATTGTACGTGCATTGCAACAGGTTATCGGATGAGGCCAATCAACAATAGTACACTATTTGTACTAGCTTCACATGCTTCACGCGTCGGGCGGGTGTTTTTACTGTAGCTGTGAATCCCATCATCCTAGGTCCTTAGATGAGTCCAGTAGAAATTGCATTCTGATGTTTGGGTTCAAACTTTCAAAACTGCTGCACCATCTCTACATCTACGTATATGTAATACAACAAGTTTTAAACTTGAGACCAGCCATCCACCCACACAAAGAACACTTTTTAACCTAGCACAGACACCAGGAAATTTGGCCATAGTGTGAGGTGGGCCATATGTTAATGTGTTCGTTGCATGTAATGATCACCTCGAATCCTCGATACTATATAGTTGGGTGGCATGGGCCAGAACAAGCATTCACGTCCAAGAGTATGGCACACGCCACCAGCACGACTTCCATCTGACACCATATTTCTTGGAGTCCGTGCTACAGCTATCTCTTCAGCCTCGTCGTTTCTCTAACTCAGCCATCGAGCGGTGGGCGAGGTGGGGGTTTGCCGATAGTCGGTTTCCTCAACCGCAGTCCCACTTGTAAGGCCAACTCCAATGCACGACCCCAAACGGACCTCTGTTTTGCCCGAATTCTGTCCGTTTGGGTAGGGCAATGGGGTCGTGTCTGGGCCATTTCTCGGATGCGGTGGCCGTGCGCCCAACGCGCGGACGCATCCCGGCCATGTACATTTTTCTTTGCAAAGACACATCTTTTTTCATCATTGATTTTTGGTGCATGGGAATACATCACCAAAATTTGAGTAGAAAAGCAAGACCAAAGAAAAAAAGAACCACAAGAATACATTTTAGAAGATATCCAACTTCCATAACTGCTCCTGTAAGTTGGATTAGTGCCTTCTCGATACATTCATTGTTGATCTACGGAGGCTCGATCTTGCGTGCTTGTTTCTTCTTCGAGTGTAAAGAAGTAGATGTTGCTTCCTCGCATCTAGTCTCATGTCTAGCCTCTATTCTATCAACAAGTGCACTAGTCTCATCTCTAGCCTCTATGCTAGCTAAAAGTGCTAGAACATCTACTAAATTGCGCTCTATCAATATATCGATGTACTCTTCTTCCCAATACCAAAACTTGCATCCAATCCACACAATAAAATTTTAAGTTAGCACAACAGTCTAATTCAAGAGCACAACCGAAGATTTGGTCGAGTTCTTCCTCATTTTGCCGACACGTGGGACATCCAGCATCCAGGTCGTGTCATGCAAGAAAATGGAGTGGTAGTTGAAGGCACGTGATGTGCATCTTGGGTTAAACTATAAATAGAATCTTACTACTCTTGAGTAATTCCAAAAGCAGCCACCGAAGATCTTTATTGGATTTGTTTTTCATCACCAGCACGTCAAGGTGAAATATGTGCAGGTTCAGTGGGTCCTCTTGCGTTTTCACTGACATGTGGGACCACATATGAGCAAACAGACGATGGGCTCCGCGCGTCTGCTGGCTGGCTGAGAAGAGAGATAGAGGAGGGCTAAGCACAGACTCCAGGAAATTTGTTCTACGTAATCAACACCTCGATATAGGCTCGATATAGTGGGGTGGCATGGGCCATAACTAGCATTCATGTCTAGCAGTATGGGACATGCCACCCACACAAGTCCCATCCGACACCAATTTTCTTCGAGTCTGTGCTACAACCATCTCTTCTCCCTCCTGTTTTCTCAGCCATCACGCGGTGGGAGAGGTGGGGGTTTGCCGATAGTCGGTTTGCTCAACTGTGGTCCCACTTGTAAGTGAAAATGGAACACAACACACATTCCCCCTTGAGCGGTGTGCCGGACCAACCGTGTAGGGGTGGGACGCGAACACGACAGGCTTTTCCTTTTGAACTTGTAACTTGTAAAATTTGATTCTGCCCCATGGTGCGATCGATAGATAGAAATAATGATTTTCCCTAGAGTAATGAGAAGTTTGGTTCTGGCGCGGTTCATGCATGGAGTACGTACGAAAATTATGAAGTTGATGCGAAAGGTAAGATAATTACTAGTAGTACCATATACTACTACATGGATTGGACGGAAAGATAAACATACATACGAATCCATCAACGACATCCTCACGCCCTAGTGCGCCGGGTCACCAACCAACGTGTGAGGAGCAGTGGCGTTGGCGGCGAGCTCAACGTGCTTCTGAACAATGCCGTCCAAGGTTGCCATGCGGTCCAAGAAGGCTGGCGTCCTATCGTCCTCCTCTTGCATGTAGTACTCCTTGTGGACGATTTTCTCATAGACGTGGGTGATTATGTCGATGGTGTCTTGCTGCGCCAGGCGCTGCGCAGCGAGTGCGACCTTGAGGTGGACATTCTCCGGCGCGACGGCGGGCAGTCGTAGGGCCACCAGTGTGTCGAAGAGGTTGTCACCATAGAGGCCATTGAGGATGGCGGGAATCGCAGAGCCTGGGTGTGTGGGCTGGGGGCGTACGTCAAGGTCGTCCGCGAGCTTCTTGACGATAGTGAACTTGTCAAGGAAGCCGATGAGGACCTCGTCGAACAAGGAGACAAAGCTGTCCTCCAAGCGGCCCCTCACCTTGGCGGCCTCAAGCACTACCTAGAGATGTTCCTCGGTGCCAGGCCGCAGGCCGGCGTCGTGGACCATCTTTCACAGCCGGCTAATGCTCGCGCTCATCGCCTCCATGGATCTAGCTTCTAGTCAACTCATCTTGCGATTGGAGTGATCACTCTTGCCCTTGGTTAGGGTGCGTAGGTGCGTAGTATTTCATACTAGATTGAACTGGCGGGGAGCCTTTATACGAGAATTGTAGACTGCGTTGAATTCACGTGCGTGTTGGCCATCTACTCCTCGGCCCTCTACTGCACCTGCCTTTGGATGTATGCCACGTGGGCCAGCCACCTGTTGGGCCCATGTTTCAAACACCCAAAGGCAGGTGCAGTAAGGCAATGAAGCTACGTCCCCCTCCGTGCCGGTGCAGTATAGTCATCTCACCGGAGCTCTAGTTGGGGCGAAACGAGAGAAGTTTGATGCTTACTGGTTTATTGGCCCCCTTTGCATTTTGCGCCAAGTTTTGACCTTTGATTTAACTAATAAAATGTTAATGCATGTAACAAAAAATGTTGTGTAAGTCACCTTACGAAAACCAAATAATCCCAAAACACTTAGGCACGGTGCATTAACTCCCTCCTTATTTCTTATTTCATGACATATCAACCAATGAGAGATGTGGGCCGTGCATGCTTTGAATGACTTGAGACTACCAAACATGACATGCAGTGGTTAGTTCATTGCATGTAATCTTATTAATTACCAAAAATACATTAAGTTCTCTCGTCGATAGGAATAAAACAATACACCATGTATTTATTTACAGAGGGAGTAGTACATTTTTTGTGACATGCATTACTAGACATTGCTAGTCAAATACTAAATCCAGATGGGCGTGGTAGTCCTACTAAATCCAAACGGTGGTGCTAGTACTAGTAGTAGTACTACCAATGTAGTAGCACTATACTACCGTTGGTCAAATTATTACGTGTTGCTCCTCACAGTGAAGTGACAAGACCCTGCGCCGCAGATGACACTTGAGTATAGGCGCCATGTTCGGCATACCATAGTCAGCCTCACTGTCTGCAGTCACTATCATCATGGCTGTAGAGCTAGCCTGCTTACAACTAGCCGTGTTCGACATAATTTCTCGTGCGTAGATGTCCGTACGTTGCACGAAACACCAAAGACTGGGGGTGGAGGGCACCGGCAGCGGCCGTCACACCAGATTGTTTCATGGCCTTCTAGATGTGGTGGGGAGGAGATAAGGCTGATTGTGAGAGACAAGGAGTTGTTTGTAAATAGGGAACAAGTGCGGGCATCTTTTTGCAAAACTGGAGAAGTTTGGTTTGTATGCGGCAGATCTAGATCCGACGGCTATTACTGAAAGATGGCAGGCACACCATCATCACCAACTTAGGACCTCTTTGATTCGCAGGATTTTGAAAACACGGGAATAGGACACGATAGTATTACAAGTTTCAAATTGATATTATAAATGTTAGGAGTAATGCTGCACCTATGAAGAGGGAATTATTAGGAAGTTTAGTAAGAACTTTCATTACTTTAGGTGGATGCAACATTATCGTACAAACTAAAATTCACCGCCCTGACAAGTCACTAATGGGCAAATAAATTTTTGAGTCTCTGGCCACTTGATGTTTCAAAAAAAATTCGACTTCTGCGGAGACTTTAGGCTTAGATGCTTGCGGTGATCAGCACGCCATTCATTGTTGCGCCAGAGAACGCCAAACCTCATTACCTTGAGCACACTTGCCTCCAGAACAAAGAACCTGGCCAATTTAATCTTAGATGTGCTGCCTCGATAGTCGATCAAATCAATTTCTGTAAGACGGAGATCAAGGCATTCGATGAGATTGTTATAGTGCAGCACATTTTTCACTTTCGGGTCTTTTTTTATCTGCAAAAGAAGAGAACATATTAGAGCAGCTGGCTGTATAAGATTGCCATGTCATCAAGAGGTACCAATATCATTCACTCATACGATAGGGTTGGATGGCTAGTGATATTTTTTCACTCTCTCTCTCTCTCTCTCTTTCCTCTCATTTACCTAGGAGCACGTGATGAGCTTGGGCATTTGTTGCCTTCCACTATGTGGCCGATGCCATATTTCTCAAAAGTATGCCACATAATACGCATCGATGTCAAATCAAAAGATTTTGGCACAGCTCTCATGATGTGAGAGGGTTGGCACCGCTGTGCACACATACCCACGTGTATAAACAAATCAATCAAACCAACTACACCAACCTCTCACTCTCCCAAACAAATGTTTTTTATTGCCTCAGCCCTCTCTCTCCCACGCAAGTGTTTTTTCATTGCGTGAGTTAATTTGGCACCGAAGCAAAGTAGGTGATCCAGATTGGGGCACTAGGTGAGCAATGGATGGGCATCGATGCCAAATGCATCACAAGTGAATTTGGCATGTGTTTTGGCCTACATAGTGGAGGGCCTGCTGGGTGTGCGCGAGTGCGTCCTTCTGTGCATGCCGCCGTGCAGTGGTGAATTGTGCGCGAGTGTGTCCTTCACGCGGAAGAAGTGTGTCCTTAATGCGCCCTCAATTTACTAGCGTGCGGGGTGCTACCCCGAGTGGTTTCAACTTTGTTTACTTCACCGCGTGTCAGATGGGCCTCAAGTTTACTTATTTTCACCCACTGCCACATGGGCCAGCACACGAAGATAGAGAACACGAGCTCACAAGGCAGCATGTGGACTGGTTGACCGGCTAACTAAACAATATACGGAGCTATACGCTGACACGATGTGCATATAATCCGTCGGTATAGAGAGTTCGAGTGAGAGGGGAGGCCCGTCAGAGATAGCAGAGAGAGAGAAAGAGCTACTCTCTCCGTTCGATAATGTAGTGCCAACATTTTTTTAAGTCAAACTTTTGAAACTTTGACCAAGTTTATAAATAAATTACTTATATCTACAATACCAAAGATAAATTATAGTATGAAGTAAGTACATGTTGTGATGAATTTAATGATCGTTCCAGATGTAAATGTTTTTCTCCACATACACCTGGTCAAACTTTTTTGAGGTTTGACTTTTCAGAACATACATATGCTTATGGACATGAGAGTCCCTAACTAGAGAGAGAGAGAGAGAGAGAGAGAGAGAGAGAGAAATAGAAAGAGTGAGTGAAAAAAGTGTGTGTGCGTGTGTGAAAGAGACATGGACAACACACGATAAAGGTAGAGAAAAAGCGTGTGTGTCTTATGCAAACATATCACACATGCATCTTCGACAATGGAAGCAAGGTGAGGAGATAGTGTGTGGTTGTTTGCAACCGAGAGAGAAAGACCCCTAGCATGTGGCCAAGAGGGGTCTGACAAACAAGGGAGAGAGGTCGAGAGAGACGTACGGAGAAAATGCAGACATGGGGAGGAGAGAGTGTATGTTTGTCATAGAGAGATCCCCTGGAGATCGTGATGGGACTACATGGGTGGGAGATTGAGTGACAAGGTGTGTGCGTGATAGAAGATACCCCGAGAGATATTGAGATAGACGTATGGATGGATGGATACAATACATGTGTTCCTGATGGCTAGTGAGAGATAATCATACTTAGGGGGGAGTTCGTGCGCCTATGATGGAATGAGGGATTATGGTACTTAGGGGGGTGCGTGTCACATAGAGAGAGAACAAGGGCGCTGAGTGTTGGATGGGTCTATGTGTAGCCCGAGCGAGACATGTGTATGTGTGAACCAGGGAGATATAAAGTTTGAGAGAGATAGAGGAGCCCCGATAAGGCTGAGTGGTGCGTCAGATAGCTGACAGGGGGAAAGAGATATTCCATCCGCTCGATAATGCAGTGCATGTAAATTTTTTAGAAGTCGAACTTTAGAAACTTTGATCAGGTTTATGCAATGTTATTTATATCGACAATACCAAAGATATATCATACAAAACTACATCTCATGGTGAATCTAATGGTATATGTTTCCCGTTCTAGATGTAAATGTTTTTCTCCACGTACATGGTCAAACTTTGTGATGTTTGACTTTTTAATAAATCTGTATGATATGGACTGAAGAGAGTGCCTAAGTCGAGATAGATCAAGTGCGTCTGAAGGAGAATGAGTGAGTGTGCAAAACGAGTATGTGTGTGAAAGAGAAAGTGACAACAAACAATAAATTAGAGAGATTGTGTGTTTTTTCGTTTCTTATGCAAACATATCACGCATGCATCTCCAAGATAGAAAAGCGAGGTGAGGAGATACACGAAGATAGCTAGTGCGTGATTGTTTGCAACGAAGAGGGACACCCCTCTAGCACATGTCCAATAGAGGTCTGACCAACAAGGAACTAAGGTCGACAGGGATACATGGAGAACATGGATGCATGGGGAGGGAGAGAGGGTGTGTTTGTGATAGAGAGATCCCCTCGAGATCGTGAGGGGACTATATGGGTTGGAGATCGAGGGAGGTGCATGCGCGATAGAAAGATGCCCTGAGAGAAATCGAGATAGACCATGCACATGTTTGTGATGGAGACTAAGATTAGATAGTCATATACATATAGGGGGGACTGCGTGTGCCTACAATTGAGTGAGAGACCATCATACTTGGATAGCTAGGCATGAGATTTTGTGTGTGTGCGTGTGAGATGGAGAGAGAATGAGGGAGAGAGATAGAGTTTTAGATGGGTCTATCGAGTGCGGGTGAGATATGCATATGTATGTGTGACCCAGGTAGATGGAGAGTTTGAGAGAGAGATGGAAGAGCTCCGAGACGACAGAGTGGTGCATGAGAGAGTTACGGGCAATGAGCCAAGGAACTTGTGTGCGTACAATGAGTGCACCCAAGATATTTAGCTTGGACTAGAGAATCATACATAGTGTGCGAAGAGACCTATAGATGGAGTATATATGCATGCGAACTAGAAAGACCCCCCCCCCACACACACACACACAAAGAGAGAGAGAGAGGGAGAGGGACCAACAAGGTTTATGTGTTGGATGCATGTGACAGAATTGAAGATTGTCGGCGCGCGCGCGCGCGCGCGCGCGAGAGAGAGAGAGAGAGAGAGAGAGAGAGAGAGAGAGAGAGAGCAGGAGTCTGGGAGTGGGAGAGGTCGCGTTTTATGCATCAAAAACTGATATAAACCATGTTTCAATATAAACTTGCATTCAAATATTTAAATTGGAGAACATTTTGTCTTCAATCCACACATGAACAGAGATATGCGTATATAAAACAAGTTCATTAATTTGACTTTCAAATGTTCATGTAGTACTATAATACTGTACAACATGCTACTCGATTGAGGTGTTCAATTTTGGATTTAGTTCACTATTTTGACCTGGTGAACGAGCTAGTTCATTGAATTGAGATATTTCATTTTGGGTTTGATTTCCGTTTTTGAGTGGGTCAACTATTTGTCATATAGTAAATCGCTAGCAACGAGCATGTAAAAACACATTACTCCCGAGCATCATCTCTCCATCTAAAAAAGCAGTGGCAAGCTAATATTTCAAAATTTGATTTGAATCGACTTGGTAAGGTAGACGTGGATGCTCGTTCTCCCAAAATTTGAATGAACCGTTAAACACTCTCTGCTCAGTGGAATTTGCCCGAGCAAATAAATGGGAGACGTGAAATTACCGGCCTATGTGGGACACACAGCAATTGGCCTGTTGTACATCGAGGGTAGGTTCGTAACTTCATCCAAGCGCGCCTTCTCCTTAGCCAAAATGACATGTGCCGAATAATTCATAAACCATGGTCGGCAAAACACCCTCTCCTCACCCAAAATAGCTCGCGCCCACTATTTCAAAACACACTCTCCTTGCCCAAAATCGCTCGCGCCCACTATATTTCAAAACACGTCCTCCTCGCCCGAAATCACTCGCGCCCATTATTTGGGGAGAAGCAAAGTTACTCTACTATCCCTGACCCTAAGTACACAGACCCAAGCCGAGAAGCCTAAAGGCAGGGGTAGAACCGTAACTCCCCCCCACATTTCAGACAAATGCATCTGTAAGACATGGTTCCACTCCCCTCCCAATTCCCTCCCCATTCATACCTCGTGGGCGCCAAATCACCTTCTTCCTGGAAGCTCCCTTCTCCTGAGCCGCGAGACCTTAGCCCCTCCTCCATGGCGCCCCCCACCGCACCAAATTCACAGCCGCCCTCCTCCCTAATGCCGGAGATGCTGTCCATTTGCCGCCGTGCACTGGGCCGTATGCCTCTTACTCCGTGTTGCTGGAGCTACCTCGACGACGGCCGCGTGAACCGTACGGGAGCCGATTCACCCCCGCCGTTGTTCATGGTGCTGGAGCGGCTCCAACTTCGGATCCGTCCAGAGCCCCGACGTTGCTTCCCCATAGTCGTCGACCGTCGCAACATCTCTGCTTCCCTGCCGCCGGTCGCCGCTGCAACTGCGTCGGCCTCACCGACTCGGCAGTTGGAGCTGCCTACTTCTCTGTGCCGCCAGATAGGTTGCACCCTCATCTCAAATCACTTTATTTAGGCGTCAGTTGTCTAAATTTTTATTTTGGGCCAATCGATTCCCAATGGGAAGCAGCACCCCTCGAGGCGGTGGAGCTCCTAGGTTGCCGGTTGGCTGGTGTCTAACGTAAGGGTGCGGGGGCGCAAGTTCGCCACAGAAGCAGCGCTTAGATGGCTATCTTAGAGTTGTGTGGGTTGAAGGTGCTGGTGCCGCTGGATCTGGATGACAGCGAGTGTTTGTGGATTGGCCCGGGGGCGGCGCAACCATGGCAGTGCAGTGGGGTGGGGAGCAAGGTTTTGGTCGGGTCCACGGACGGCGGAGGCAGGCTGCTTTGCCGTTGGTATTCCGAACAGTGTCAGCCGATAGGCACAAGATGGCCATCAAGCCATCTGGTGTAGATCGGACAAGTACCAAAATAAAATAAAATCGTGTGACCCCAATTTAGTATTCATTCAACATACGTGTGACCACTCTCGTACCTTGTTGTCATGGAATTGTCATGGCAGATGTCCTCGTGAAAGGACTTAGTCGTGGAGCCATCGCGACGGGTTAGCTTAGAGAGGTTAAACCGGACAAAGGACACAAGAGTTTTATACTAGTTCGGCCCCTTACGATGAAGGTAAAAGCCTACGTCTAGTTGTGATGGAATTATTGGGGTCTCAATTGTCAGGGAGCAAATACGATATGCCTGGCTCTCGAGTTGTTGTTTCTTGTCCCTGAACCACCGTCGGGTCATCCCTATATATACACAGGTTGACGCCTGGCTGGTTTACAGAGTCCTGAGGCCGGCTCATACAAGTGTCCGGCTCGGTCTCTCCTTCCCTAACTTACAATACAAGTTATACAACTATGGCGGTTTACCACTATGGGCCCTAATCTGCCCTTGGACTCTGGGCCTCTAAGCTTTATCAGTAAAACGCCATCTTCTTTGTCTTCATGCCTTCAGTATGGTTGAACGTGAACCGGCCCCTCCTGGGCGGTTTACATTCAGTAGTTATATCCCCAACATTAGGCCCCAGGTTGATTTGAACCAGTTCATGTCAATCTTCAATACTTAGAAAAATTCCGTGAACATCTTTTTACGATTCTCGTAAACCGCCATGATGTCTTCTCCCTGTAAACTTTGGTAAACCACCATGACGTCATCTTCTGAAAATTATAGTGAATAGTCATGACGTCATCTCTGTATAAAAAAGATTGTAAAGATTCCCTTTATTAATTATCTTCCGAAGATCGAGGCGACAGCTGCGCCCCCTTTTGCCGCTTCAGGCTCCTTGATTCTCGCGCCTGCCATTTTTTATCCTTTCTTCTTATAAATAGGCTCCGGGGTCTTTCACTTTTCCCCTTCCGCGCTTCTTCTTCTTCCTCTCGTTGCTTAAGCCCGACAGCTTCGCCGCCGCCATCGTCCTCGAAGCTCTGCCTCATCTCCGGCCACTGCATCAACCTGAAACGCACCAAAGATTCACAGCTATCTTCCGCTGCTCCTGGGAATTCAGTAAGCCCTTTTCTCTCAACCCTAGATCTGCATTAGGTTTTCAGTACTTGGCTGTGTTCGTCCAAGCTTTATTACTTCACCCTTATTTTCTTTATTGTCTTGTTGAATCCAGACCAGTCTAGCTTTTTCCTCCTGCGGCCGAAGCTACAATCTTGTTTTGCCTCACCGTAGTATCTTTAGAACCACGAAAAAATCCATCTGGATCCTCTTTACTCTGTTGTCGCCATTTTTAGGGTTCAAAAAATTTCCTTTAATAGGCCACGGTAGATCCAAATTATAACATCATCTTGTTCTTCTAATAAATCTTATCCTTTGGCGGGTTGCTTCCAATATCCACTTAATCCATCTGATTCGAATTACCAGGTGACTTCCAATTCTTCATTTGGTGATTCATCAACCACCCAAATGCCTCCCCTCAAAACCATCCCTGGGTAAGTATACTGAACTTTTAGCTTGTCCTTCTCACACCTTGTATATCATACTAACCTTTGTTTGTTATTTTGCAGCGCCAAAGGCCGACTTAGCAAGAAGGCAAGAACAGATGCTTCTGCAAAAGATGTTGAACCGGAGAAGATCCCAGAAGATGCTGGTGGAAATACTAACACTGCTGAGGATGATCTTATACCTCAAGATCAAGATACTTATGCTGATCCACCAGAAGTTAACCCAGCTAGTCCTCATGCTGATCCGCCCAGCCCAGCCAAAGACGAAGATCCGCCGAGCCCAGCTAGGGAAACTGCCAATCCGCCAACCTCGTCAAAAGGTGGCGATGATGATGTTATTATCACCGGTACTGGTCATACCATCCCTGGCAACCCAGTTACCCTATCAAAGCATACTGCCAAGGAAGAATTTACTGCTATGGGCAAGGGGAAAGGGAAGAAAGTTTTATCCAGCTTCGTTAACCTTAGCGCCCAAGAGCTCCATCCCGGATTCCTAAACCGCCTATACACAAGCCGGGATTATGAGGCCGGTTTGGTGAACATGATGAAGGAACGCTATGAGGTAATCTTCCAAATATTTTTAAACTTTTCTTGTTCTGTATACCAACTCCATTGTAGCCCCCAAGGGCCGGTCTATCTGTTTGAAGATTTACCGGGACTTCGAGATAAGGAACACTTCAACTGAGTAGCCCCCAAGGGCCGGTTTATCTTATCAAGATGAACCGAGACTTTAAGATAAAGAACACTTCAACTGAAATACTTGTATTAAGCCTTGGGACTTTATCTTATCTGATCAAATACACATTAGCCCCCAAGTACCAAGATTAATACTTGTATTAAGCCTTGGGACTTTTAAAGAAACAGTAGGAAAGAAGCAATCCGCATTAGCCCCCAAGTGCCAAGTGTATAACTGGTTATATGCTTGGGACTTTGATAAAAATATTAATCTCTTCATCATCTGACTTTTGCAGGCCGATGTAAACAACAAAGATTCCAAAATTGCCGATCTTCAAGAGAATATCAAGTCCCAGCAAGTAGAGACCTCTAAAGCCAAAGAGGAACTAAAGGGCGCTTTGACAGCCATGGAACAATTGAAGGATGGCTTCAAGAATGAACGTGCCAGCTGGGAAACTAAAAAGGCTGCTTTGTTGAAGCGAGCTGAAGACGCTGAGGCAGCTCTTAAACCGGTGTCAGAAGAGCTCACTGGGCTAAAGCATCAAGTAAATGCTATGACTTCTGCAATATTTGGTAAGTACCTTGTGTAAAGAGTTTGCATATCCATCTTTGAAATTGTCGGTTTAACCTTAAATTCTTAAACCGTGGTAGGTAGCCATATTGCTCATCTGGGCGCAGATATGCGGGCGAAGCTGAAGGCAGCCTACACGTTGATTGAGCAACTATATACTGGTGCACAACGAGTCATTTTTGCAGCTTCGTATAACAAACCGGCACCAATTTTGATAAAAGACACATTGGCCAGGCTATCAATGACACCTGCTCAGATAGAGGAGGTAAAGCGATCTGCTACTAGGGCTGGTGTGTTATCAGCGCTGACTCGTGCTAAAGCTTGTATAGCCGACCTTGATCCGGTTGATATCGCAAAGGGTTATCCTGGTGAACAGGCAGATGGGTCAGCATTTGATAATGAAGCCCTTAAAGCTCTGGCAAAGGAGATGCACCCACTGGCAAGCCAATTGGCTGAAGAGGCTAACTTGTCCACTCATCGGTCCTTCTATGATGCAGAAAACAGACGGGTTGATGCTGCTGTAAAAGAAGTGCAGAATCTCATCCCGCCAATCCGTAAGTACACCTATGCCCCTGACATTGAACCGTCCAATCTTACAAACGAAGAAGTTGTCTTCCAGGCTTTAACCCAGATTGACTGGACCACAATTGACTTCCAGCCACTGGGTGGAGAGGAGGAGGTTGAACCGACGCCAGAGGATCCATCAACCTCATGTCAACCTGGTGACGAGTCTTAATCCAGCAATAGGCTTGATTTTCACAGACTGTGTTCTGTGTAAAAAACAATCATTATTTTGGGCCTCAAAGCGCCTTGTAATAGGCTAGTTGAAATACTTTGATCTGGCGCATTGATACATGACTTTATTTGATCCGCCATGATATTTGTTGTGCTTGCTTATATATTTCGATAATTTCATGTGATCCTTAGGTCTGCATAAAAGAATTGTCCTGGCGGTTCACCGCCGGACGGGTCATAATGTCCAATACAAAGCCCGGTTGACTACCAAGGCTGAATAAATATCAAAATATGAAAATATATCATACCTGTGATATTAAATCACTTAGTTGGTTTACTAACTTTGATTGTAGTAAGGGTAAGAACCCAAATCTTGAGTATTGATAACTCCCACCATGCAGTGCTGGTGTATATGATAAGCCATACCGGGTTGTGATAAACACTGGATGATCATGCTGGCGACATGTAGTCAAAGCCAGCCCGATTATTAAACACCGGTTTGATAATAAATATGGTCTGACAACTTGTAGCTGAAAGCCAAGCCAGTTTAACAAACACCGGGTTATTATGATGACTGAAAGCCATGCCGGGTCAAATAGACACCGGTTCAACATAAACCTTATCAAAGGGAAAAAACTTGGCAAAAGAAAATAAAATCATGTAGTCGAGGCTTTCCAAGGGCTGCCAGGCCCAAATTCGAGGCTTTTCATGGGCTGCCAGGCCGCTGAGTTAAACCATTTTGCAAAGCCTTTTAAGATGGACCTCCAACTAACCAATCGTCGTTTTAACTTTGACAAGTTCAGGGTCTGTATAAGATTGACTTGTCAAACGTTCGACGGGTCATGCCAGGATTACCTGGATAGGAGTGGCTTACTTGATGAAGGTAGGTTAACCCGGGGTTTTAGGTGAATACACTAGGCTTCCAAGCCGTGCTTGATAGCATATTACAAGGGTCCTTTCAAACTCTTTGTTGCAGTGCACAAAGAGCCCCCAAGTAATTTTGTGAGCTGTGCTCAATGGGTGCCTATGTTTGAGCTGTGCATAGCATCCAGACTCTCTTTGGCCCCTTGGGTGTGAAGCTCCCAAGCTGTATTGTGGCGTGATAGCCGGTTTAACTGGCAGAACTCTGCTTTGTCAGCTGAAGCCCCCATGTTAATCAAATATACTGGAAAAAACGGCAGAGCCCTGCTTATAGCAAGGATGCCAGTTTATTATATTGATCATAATATATACATTGTTGAAATATGTACATAAGAAGAGCCTATACCTCAGGTGTAGTAAGGCTGAAGGAGAGCTATGTTCCACGGCCGCCGGGTCTCCTCCTCAGATTTGCGTGAGTCTTTGTGCTCTCGAACGTCAATGAGGTAGTATGATCCGTTATGCAGATTCTTGCTGACCACAAAGGGCCCTTCCCAAGGTGGGGATAACTTGTGCATATCGGTTTGATCCTGGATGAGCCGGATCACTAAGTCGCCTTCTTGAAAGGTTCTTGTTCTAACCCGGCGGCTGTGATAGCGCCGCAGGTCTTGCTGATAAACCGCCAAACGAGCCAAAGCCATGTCCCGCTTCTCATCTAACAGATCCAGTGCCTCCTGGCGTGCTTGCTCATTGTCTACTTCAACATAATTAGCAACCCGGGGTGAATCATGACGAATATCACTTGGGAGGACTGCCTCTGCTCCGTAAACCATGAAAAAAGGTGTATAACCCGTAGATCTGTTTGGGGTGGTGTTTATACTCCATAACACAGATGGTCATTCTTCCACCCAACAACTCGGCGTCTGTTTCAAAGGAACCATGAGCCGGGGCTTAAAACCCTTCAAAATTTCTTGATTAGCTCTCTCAGCTTGACCATTAGACTGGGGGTGAGCCACGGACGCTATATCAAGCCGGATATGCTCTTGTTGACAAAATTCCTCCATCTCACTTTTGGAAAGGTTCGTGCCATTATCTGTGATGATGCTGTGTGGAAAACCAAAACGGAAGATCACCTTTTTGATGAATTGAACCGCAGGGCTGCGTCACATTTGCTTACTGGTTCCGCTTCAACCCACTTAGTAAATTTGTCAACTGCCACCAATAGGTGGGTCTTCTTATCCTTGGATCGCTTAAAAGGTCCCACCATATCAAGCCCCCAAGTAGCAAACGGCCAAGTGATGGGTATCATCCGTAGTTCTTGAGCCGGTACATGAGCTCGGCGTGAAAATTTCTGACATGCATCACATCGCTTCACCAGGTCCTCAGCATCAGCATGAGCTGTCAACCAGTAGAAACCATGACGAAAAGCTTTAGCAACCAGGGATTTTGATCCGGCGTGGTGACCACAATCCCCTTCATGGATTTCACGCAGAATCTCTTTGCCCTCTTCAGGAGAAACACAACGCTGGAATACGCCTGAAACACTTCAGTGGTGTAACTCGCCATTGTGAATAACCATGGACTTTGATCGCCGGACTATCTGTCTGGCTAGCACTTCATCATCTGGTAGCTCGCCCCAGTTCATATACGCCAAATATGGAATCGTCCAATCCGTAATTACATGTAAAGCGGCTACCAATTGCGCCTCCGGATCAGGAACAGCTAAATCCTCCTCTGTAGGCAGCTTAACAGACGGGTTATGCAAGATATATAAAAAGGTATTGGGTGGTACCGGTTTACATTGAGATCCCAGCCGGCTTAAAGCATATGTTGCTTCGTTTTTGCGCTGATCAATATGCTCAACCTGATAACCTTTGAAGTGACCCGCCACAATATCCACCTCGCGTCTGTAAGCCGCCATGAGTGGATCCTTAGAATCCCAAGTGCCAGAAACTTGCTGGGCCACCAGATCAGAGTCTCCAAAGCATCGTACCCGGCTTAAATTCATTTCCTTTGCCACACGGAGACCATGGAGTAAAGCCTCGTATTCAGCTGCATTGTTAGTACAAGGAAACATAAGCGGAGAACATAACAAATTTTATCACCTCGAGGGGAAGTAAGGACAACTCTAGCCCCCGAGCCCTCCAATTGTCTGGATCCATCAAAGTGAATAGTCCAGTATGTGTTATCCGATTTGTCCTCTGGTGCCTGTAACTCGGTCCAATCATTGATGAAGTCAACAAGCGCCTGGGATTTGATGGCTGTCTGGGGCATATATTTCAACCCATGTGGACCAAGCTCAATTGTCCACTTTGCAACCCGGCCAGTTGCCTCCCTGTTCTGAATTATATTGCCCAAAGGAGCAGAACTAACCACTGTGATAGGATGGCCTTGAAAGTATTGCTTGAGCTTCCGAATCGCCATAAAAACCCCATAAACCAGCTTCTACCAATGCGGATATCGTTGCTTCGACTCGATGAGCACCTCACTGATATAGTTAACCGGCCATTGAACCGGATATTCCTTCCCAGCCTCCTTGCGCTCAACCACAACTGCTACACTGACAGCACGGGCATTAGCAGCCACATACAATAATAGGGGCTCCTTGTCAACCGGAGCAGCAAGGACTGGCGGTTCAGCCAACTGCCTCTTCAAGTCCTCAAACGCCGCATCAGCTGCATCACTCCAGACAAAAGTGTTTGTTTTCTTCAACATCTGATATAGAGGGATCGCCTTCTCTCCCAAGCGGCCAATAAACCGGCTCAGGGCTGCAATTCAACCCGCCAGACGCTGAACATCATTAATACACGCCGGTTTAGCCAAAGATGTAATCACCTTGATCTTTTCCGGATTAGCTTCAATGCCTCTGTTGGACACCAGAAATCCTAAGAGTTTGCCTGCTGGAACACCAAAAACACACTTGTCCGGATTAAGCATCATCTTACAAACCCGAAGATTATCAAAGGTCTCTTTGAGATCATCTATCAATGTCTCCTTCTTCCTGGATTTTACTACAATGTCATCTACATAGGCATGAACATTGCACCCAATCTGAGTATGAAGACAATTCTGCACACAGCACTGATAAGTCGCCTGGGCACTCTTGAGCCCAAAGGGCATAGAAACATAACAGAAGGCTCCAAAGGGAGTGATGAAAGTTGTCTTCTCCTGGTCCTTAACTGCCATTTTGATCTGATGATAACCAGAATAAGCATCCAAGAAACTCAAACACTCACAACCTGCCGTCGCATCAATGATCTGATCAATACGCAGCAGAGCGAAAGGATCGGCCAGGCAAGCTTTGTTCAAGTCTGTGTAGTCCACACACATGCGCCAAGTGCCGTTTTTCTTAAGAACCAGCACCGGATTAGCCAACCACTCAGGGTGAAACACTTCAACGATGAACCCAGCAACCAACAGCCGGGCTACCTCCTCACCAATGGCCTTGCGTATTTCCTCGTTAAAGCGGAGAAGAAACTGCTTGACTGGTTTAAACTTGGGATCAATATTGAGAGTGTGATCAGCGAGTTCCCTTGGTACACCTGGCATGTCAGAAGGCTTCCATGCAAAAATGTCACGGTTCTCATGGATGAACTCGATGAGTGCGCTTTCCTATTTCGGATCCAGGTTGGTGCTGATACTAAACTGTTTGGATGAATCACCAGGAACAAAATCAACAAGTTTAGTCTCATCAGCCGGTTTGAACTTTAGGGTCGGGTCATGCTCAGTGGTGGGCTTCTTCAGAGGGGTCATGTCTGTCGGATCAACATTGTCTTTGTAGAACTTCAACTCCTCTGTGGCACAAACCGACTCAGCATAGGCCGCATCACCCTCCTCACAATCCAAAGCGATCTTTCGACTTCCGTGTACTGTGATGGTACCCTTATGACCCGGCATCTTGAGCTGTAAATAAATATAGCAAGGCCTCGCCATGAACTTCGCGTAAGCCGGCCGTCCAATCAGGGCGTGATATGGACTCTGGATTTTCACCACTTCAAAGGTCAATGTTTCAGACCTGGAGTCATGCTCATCACCAAACACAACCTCCAAAGCTATCTTGCAAATAGGATATGCCGATTTACCTGGCACTACACCGTGGAAAACAGTGTTCGACGGTTTAAGATTTTTATCTGTCAACCCCATGCGGCGGAAGGTTCCATAATAGAGGATGTTGATACTACTCCCTCCATCCATGAGCACCTTGTTGATCTCTTAGGGTATTTCTTCAAATCAAAGAGATGTGTCGTTCTTAACATTATGCGTTTTCTGCATCTTCAGCCACACCGTCTTTCGACTCACCGCAGCTGCTCCAACCAGGGAAGCATACACCAGAAGGGAGCTATAGTCCCCACTCAACACTTCCCAGCATCAAATGCGCGTGCCCGACATGGACAACCACAACAATTGCAAGGCCGTCGACAAGTCAGCACATGATGCTCACTCCTATGGATGGTGGCCAAATAGGTTGTACCCTCATCTTACTTGTGTGCAACATTTATGGCTTTGTTATTCATCTAAGCATGGAAAATAGATTATCACATTTCACTGTATATTCATGCTAATCTCTTATGGGTCTTGTTCAGGAGTTAACGATGTTCCATAGTTCAGCTACGAGACTTGTTCTTTAGGTAACATTGTTCCATAGTTATCATCCATCAGCCAATGATATCCCACAGGCTGTTGATTATAGTATTATACCACTTCTATTATTACCTATGTTGTTCTTTAATACTTTTATGTGCCATCTAGTTAATCTCGAGTACAAATGATACATATTCTGTAGCTTTCATCTGTGTTCTCCCTTTAGTTTTTGAGACCTGTTGCTGCTAGCACTACAAAAAAATACACTTCTGTGATGATACGTGTTTGTCACAGTAGGTTGCGTTTTTTGTCATGCATGTACATCCATGACGATTTTATGACAGAATCAAGATAGTCATACCTGTGTTGTCGTAGAAGTGTTCCATGACATTACCAAAATTATCATCACAGAAGTGTCCACTTCCATGACGATAAATCACGCATCACAGAAGTGCTTTCGTCAAGGGTGACCGACACATGGCATCCATCGTAATGGAACGTCGTTAAGCTATCGGGTCGGGTTTTGGATCCAATAACCCGTTAACAGCCCGAACCAATGGGAAATTTCCACATGTAAAATTCTGATTGGCCGAAGGGAACACTTGTCAGCTCGTCAGTGGGCCAGATGTCGCATGTACATTGGAGGAGACATGCCTATGATACGTCGACACGTGGCTGGGCCCAACAGAGGCCCATATAGGTTAAAAAGGCCGGCCCACTCAAAGGCCTGTAGTACTTAATCAGGTACTAGTGGGCCAGCCCAATAATGGTCTGCTTAATAAAGGCCCATTTACGGCCCGAAGCCAGATCTGGCCCGTTAATTGTTCGGCCAAAATTTGGGCCCATTTACGGCCCGAAGCCAGATTTGGCCCGTTAATTGTTTGCCCAATAATTGGGCCCATTTGCGGCCTGAAGCCAGATCTGGCCCGTTAATTGTTCACCGAATATTTGGGCCCAACTACGGCCCATTGACTTTCGGCCTGTTAGAGGCCTGATGTAGACATGGGCCCATTTCAGCCCGGTGTGACTTTCGGCCTGTTTGAGGCCTGATGTAGACATGGGCCCATTTCAGGCCGGTGTGACTTTCGGCCTGGGAATGGCCCGTGCTACCCATGGGCCATATATGGTCCGATGGGACATCGGGCCAACTAACGGCCCGTGCTAAAGGTGGCAACAGTTAAGCCCAACGTGACTTTGGGCCTGTTAAAGGCCTGTCGCGTAATTCGGCCCATTGATGCCTGTACTAAGCTTTCGGCCTCTTAAAGTCCCATGATATCGGTGGGCCAACTAAGGCCCGAGATATGTTTTGGCCTGGTAACGACCCGTGAGCTAACTGGGCCCAAAATGGCCCGGTCTACATTTCAGCCTGTTGAATGCCCGTTGACGACTAGTGAAAATTGAGGCCCAACATGCATTTTGGCCATCTAAAGGCCCGTGGTTTCATCTCGGCCGTAATAGGCCAGTACAATATTCAGCGTGTTAATGGCCCAACGCTACCTAGGCCAAACTAAGCGCTGGGTCGACAAAAGGCCCAACTAAAATATAGGACGGTGTAAGTTTGGGCCTGGCGCAATGTGTGAAGGCCCCAATCATTCGGGCCAAATAAAGATGCGGGCCAGCCCAATTGTGGCCCGCTAAAAACCAGGCATGTTAGAGTCGAATGTTTCGGCCCGGTCAACTACATCTTATTTTTTTTCAGATAGCGAATGATGGCACTAACTAGTAGGAATTAAGAACGAACCTACTCTATACAATAAAGAAATTACGGCATAGTAACTAATAATAAACCTACACTATACAATAAAGGATTTAAGGTATATTACATCCACTAGGCATCGAAGTTCGCCACCAGTGATCATAAAGCGCAACAAAGAAGCAGATTACAAAAACTGGGCACCATTGCAGCGTAACAAAATAATACTGAACTGAGACCACTTCCAAGACAGTTCAAGAAAGGTTAGCCTTGCGAGGGAACTGCTGCGCAAGCTGCTGAGCAAGGCTGTGAGACCAGCCTAGCATGTCGGTCATAGCTACCAGGTGTAGCTATTTAGCGATGTGGTTCTCATTGGTGTTCTCCGCAATCTTTCTTAGAGATAGGACTTCAAGTCGAAGTTGAGTTGCAGAATGCCTTTCTGCTAGAACTTGGGACTGAAGAAGTCGAACTGATTCAGACAACAAATTCTGTGAGCTTGTCTGACTGCTAGTCTCAAGTAACTTGAACATTGCATCAAGACAAGACTTTGGGGTTGTCTCGCTATCTTCAAGATGTTTTGCCTTCTTTGCTGCAATATATGTTGGGTTTGTCTCACAGCCTTCAGCAGACTTGTGCATGCCATCAGGCATATCACCCTGAAACAAAGCAGAGAGATGACATGTTTTGCACGTGTATAAACAAAGATGATAATTGTGATGTCAATTCCATCCAATTTCAAATTAGAAAATAAAGAGTAAGTACAAAATATTAAAAGCATAATTTGGCATTGTTCATAATGCGGGGAGCTTCACCACACTACTGGATTACCATGTCAACATAACAAGCATAGATGAAGGGCAAATAAAATCATTGTATCTATTTTGGATAATGTGCATGGCATGTTGTTCATATCATCAGCCACATCAGTAAGATAAAACAGGAGATGACAAGGTGCAAACGTGGGCTGCTTCACCACACACTGGATTATAGATCCATAAAAACAAGCATACATATAGGGAGTATTAAGTAATGTGCATGGTATGAATAAGGAATTTGGTTTTACAAGTAAAACTTAGAACTTACAGTTCTTGTGAACACATTTTGGTAGAAACAACAAACTAAACAGTAGTAAACGATAGGGAGTATGAGAAAATTAAACAGCAGTTGAGGATAAAGGCTTTAGAAGGACTGACTTACATTAACAGTTAACACCGGCTTTATAATGCCCTTCTCCATGTCAAGGGAAGGATAACTCAAGAATTTCAGCACATAATCTTCTTCATAAGCATTGCCTGTACTCTACATTTTGTAGAGAGTAATTATAGATATGATAATACTGGAAGGGATAGAGGATAATGAAGATAAGATGCAGATTGATGCTACATAATCAACTACCAATCCCTGGAAGTACAAGCGTTACAGGACAAAATGTACTGACAAGAGCAATGGGCTACACTTCTGCACTGGCATTGTCTGTATTCTACTTGTTGGTAAGATTAAATATAGATCTGATCTTTTTTAGTAAATGGTGGGCGGGGGAGATAAGATGCAGAATGCTACACAATGAACCAATCCCTCTTCCCATAATACAAGAGTGTTTTGAACACTGGTGTACTGTACAAAACGTTCTTATATTATGGGACGGAGGGAGTAGCTGTTAATGTAAGTACAATGATAGACCATGTTCAGTCCTTACAAGAGGACTGCAGAGCTAAACCTCTTCAAAAGCATTGGGTTGATTCTAAATTTATGTAAGAGTCCATACGGTTCTTATAATGTCCACCAAATGGACGATTACAAGGCTAACATGTGCAGTAATGCTACATAATCAAACAACTATGAAAGTAAGTATGGTCATACAGGGCAAGAGGTACTCACAAGAGCAATGCAGTGTGCAGTATAGTTGCGAGATTCTGTGGTCCCTTGAGAACGAATGTTCTTCTGCTAACAATTTTCGTACAAGTGAGACATTAAGGCAAATGCAGAAATGTAGTTCAAATTGTGATGTGATATCATAGACAATACCTTACGCTGCAGCCGAGACCAATGTGTAACAAGATTATTCCAGTCACCGTCGAATAAATGTAGCACCGGAGACTTTACAAAAATTTCGTTCAGAGGCTTGCCATCGAAGAGCGCTTGCCTCGGGTAGGAACGATGCTTCATCAATGAGTGCTTGAAAAGCGCAACCAACCCATGCTCGTCTTCACAATCCAGTTTGCTCCTCGCCTATTTAAAAGAATGAAGTCTTGTGTCTTCTGTCAGCAGAAACATATGCAGTAATGACCATGAATAACATTAGTACATTACTTACGCGTAAGTTGCGGAGGAAGATTGGAAATTGTTTTGTGTCTGCGGTATAATCTTTCCATGAAGGAAAGATGCGCACAAAGTTCCTGACAACAACCTGAGCTTCGTCTTCTAAACTGGGAAGAAATGGAACAGGGGTCCTATTTGCTGCAATTGGGGCTCTCTATGGTTCAAAAAGGGATTTCGCAATTGGATTTGGTGTACTCTTTGATGGAATGGGGGTTTTGCATCGTAGAGCTGGTGCTATGTCAACTAGCCATACTGTTTGCTGCAGTTGGGGTCTGCTGAGTTGGGGCATCAGAAATGACCAGTGTAGTAGGGCTAGAGTCTGCTAGAGTTGGGGTGTTTTGTGGGTCAGGTGATATTGCAACTACACCTAATGGGCTATTTTATTTATTAGGTGCCACTACCTTTTCCAAATACTTTGCTTGTGCTCCTCCATGATCAGCAATCGCCCTCTTCCTTTTGAACATCTGATACACAAGAACATCATTTGAATGGACAAATATGGTATGATGATAGATGGAATATGTACTGAAAATGGATAGGCAGAGCGTATTCACATAGACGATGTGTAAACTAAGCTAATGGCAGTTCAACAAAGTAGAAGCAATGCAAAGCATCAGTTGCAAGATATGTGCAAGCAATGTAACCTTGGAAAGTTAGAGCAAGTACCTTGATGGGTGAATAAGATAGGGCATCTTCCTATGACTCCTCCACTAGGGAGCTACATTGACTTAGGTCTCCCTCTAGCTCAGAATCACTGTTAGGATCATATTTTGAGCATGAATCTATAGGTGGAGAGCATTCGCATTGCATTGCATCCAGACTTGATTTCAATCCCTTAATGCCAAGTTTGACAGCCATGGCATTGTTGTACTTTATTCTTTTCATGCGCGCAAGCTCATAATCATTATGATGCTGTTCAGAATCTGAGATTCATGAAAACATAAAAAGTAGTCAGATTATCTATGGAATGCATTGCGGATTCAACTCGAAGAGTGTCTCCCTATAAACCCCTGCATATGCAAAGTTCACCCCCCAACCATGCTGACCAGACCACACACAGAACTACAAACCCCTTATGTCTCTATAACAGGCAGGCACACATTTCAAAACTGAAGTAGGAACATTAGAATCATATGAAATTCGTATTTGAACAAATAAACTAAGCAATTATGAGTGGCATAATGTTTAGCTTCAAGGGTGGAGTGTTGGTAGTGCGACACAAAGCAAGTAGGCAGATTGTATTCCATGTAAAAGATCAAAACCTATGTAAAAGTGGGAAATGACACTTTCTTTCTATACAATGCAGTGTTTGTTGCCCACATATGATGGAAGAGATCACATAGAGAAATACTATTCACTCATGTCTACGGTTCCAGTATTTAGAAACAGGGTGGTCCACGCTAAAAGAATGTTGACAACAAATATGACAAGGCAAGCATAGATGTAGTGAATCAATCATTTACTTGTGAGCTTACTAGGACAAGTATGCAGAATTGTAATTGCAGTAAGAGACCGTCCAAAATCTGAATGAAGAAGTTTGTCTAGCACTTATTGTTTGCAACTAATCGACGTGAATAATTGGATATTATATCGAATGAGTAAGAAAGACAAGTAAAATTGTCAACAAACCTGGCTTGCAGTAGTAATCTGGGTCAATGTCACTACAACCAACAATCCAAAATGACTAGTGTCTGTTCCGAGGGCCGGAATTTTGAAAACCCTGTGAACTTTAGAGGTACTAAAGATTACCGAAATACATCTGAACTAGTAAGTGTAGGTAGCACTGAGCACACAACAAACCCTAATGACAGTCCTACCTAATGAGTAATGAATCAATTAGAAAATGGGTGATGAGGAGTGGTTGCTGAGTGTTGAGGACGTATCTCAGGATAAATCGGGTTGGCTTGGTGGGTGCTGCACGCGTGAGCCCTGAACGGACTGGGAAGGTAGGCACGGCGGCGCACCCGGGCAGCAGTGACGTTGTTGGGAGAGTGGCTCCTGGCCTCCTATTAGTCCGACGTCTCCTCCTAGAGTCATGCCGTCCGGGGACGGCAAGTCGCCGGCGAGGCAGGCAGCTGGGGGCGAGAAGAGATCGAAAGCGCGTAGCAGAACAGAGGGGAATCGGGGCCTGGGACGACCCAAAATCCCAGGGTGGGCCGGCCGACCGTGGGCACCCTGTAGAGATACACACCCAAGCGGCGAACATGCATTTTCGAAACTAATTTAGGAACATTTAGCTGACCAATTAAACAACTCTGTTTTAATAATATCATATTCGTATTTGAACAACTAAGCTTGTTTAGCTTGATGGGTGGAGCAGTGTTATTATGACACGAAGCACGTATTCTGGTCGTATAGTGATCATAAAAGGGGGAAACTCTAAGCATATTTTTTTAGCAAAAGAGGGTTTCCCTCCGATTTCTAATAAAGAAACCACCACGGAACCAACATGATCAATTAAACCCTAAGCATGATCAATTAAACCGTATTATGGTTGTGCCATGGTAGATTTGAAGCTACAAACCGAAGAAATGATATTTAGCATCCATTGTTTGCTTCGAACTATGAACTAAATTCTAAGAGCTGAAAAGAAAGTAGAGTAACCAAGTTAAGATCTATTTTCTGGTTGAGATCAAAAAGTTGAGGAGATATGAAGTACCACCTCTCTTGCAGCGCCGTGTAGGCATCCGGGGGGCGATGGCTGACGGTGGCGTTGAAGCAGATCTGTGATGGTAGACGGGTGCATCGAGGGATAAGTCCCATTGCGGTGGAAGAGAAGGTCGTGTGAGCGGCCCCGACAAAGAGGACAACAACGCCGATGAAGCGAGAGGACGCGATGCAAGGCTATTGGTCTATCGCCGTGGATGAGAAACATCCATCTCTAGCAGTGGACGACGTGGTCTTGGTAGGCGCTCCGACATGGTGGAGG
This sequence comes from Triticum dicoccoides, assembly GCF_002162155.2. Taxonomy (NCBI): domain Eukaryota; kingdom Viridiplantae; phylum Streptophyta; class Magnoliopsida; order Poales; family Poaceae; genus Triticum; species Triticum dicoccoides. The sequence goes on along the minus strand of NC_041383.1, from coordinate 683,674,123 downwards.
ATGGTGGCGATGGATGTGGTGGAGGACAGTGGCGATGGATGGGGTGGCGGACGGAGGCTGGTGTGGGGATGGGGTGTTCTAGCGCGAACGGTGTATGAATCGGAAAATGGAGGGAGAGGTACGGGGAACCATGTTTTGGGACGCGCCTGTCTGGAATATGGGAAAGTTATGAACTTAGCCCCCGTTTAAAATTTGGACGTCTCGTCGGTTGGGGATAGGACGGTAATCTCGCATCTCGCCAATATTTGCCTAGAGCGATTTTGGGCGAGGAGAGGGTGGTTGGCGCCCATGGTTGGCACCCACGGTGTATGAACGGGGCTGATAGGTAAGGCGGTTGTGTCACGTCCGAGTGAAGTTACAAACTTGCCCCTATTGAAAATATTTGCCTAGATCGATTTCGGCTGAGTCGAGTTTGTTTTGCCGCCCACCATGTATGAATGGGGAATGGAGGGAGAAACAGAGGTCTTTCGGACGATCTTGAATCAAATGTGTTTTGCCGCCCATGTTTGACGCCCACCGTGTCGGAATGGGCTCAGAGGCGGTCGTGTCACGTCTAATTGAAGTTACTAACCTACCCCTATTTAGAGCAATGGAAATCGGGCCGATGGATTGTCTGTGTAATGGGTAGACAGTAATTTCCATCTCCCAAACACTTGGCTTTGGGCAGCCGACGTGGGTTGGACATTTTGCCGCTTCTTTCGAATTTTGGGACAATAAGCATCCACGTTTACCCTGGCAACTAAATTTGAATCCATTTTGTATTCCTATATCAATCCTTATAAATCATTCTACGTGTTTTTATATATCTTCAAAAGGACGACAAAGATGTATTCCACTGTCATATATGAATATGGTTTACAAATGCCGATACTCACAATTCAGAAGCTAGAATCCAGTTTAAGGTGAATTCGAATATTTGGAACACTTCATGTCCAACTCAAATGTCACACGCGGCATAATGTGTACTCCCATTTAGATATGTACACAAACGATGTATCAAGATTCGAATACCGAGTCAATCAACGAAGAATGTACAGAACTAACAGACATATAAACACTTATAGAGTATATGGATCAATAATATCAACTAACATACATAAGCCAGGCCGCTGTATTTTTTTTGGCTACAGCAGCATCCTTTTTTTGGCCAGCATCTTGGCCCTTTCCGATGCATGCCACTTATGGTCCATCTATACTACTACTATTGCTGAATGCACATTCAGCCCGATTGGCATATTTGTAGGTATGGCACATCAATCCAAATGAAATGTCTCCGAGTCTTATCAATTAATACAGACTTGTGCTCAAATAAAATTACAAACCAAAAAACAAAAAAAACAATTATTACAAGATCTCTAAAACAAATGGTTTGATTGATTACATGAACAGACAACACAAAGGTTATTCAACAATGGAAAGAACATTTCACCTATGATTTACCAAGTAGGAATTTAATTTCCTCTTTTCCTTCAGGACCTTAACAATCTGGTCAGTCTCAGCTTGCTTCATTATCCACCAAATATTTAATGGTTGTCTTGAGTACTGCTTGTGATTTTGCTGTTTGCTTCCTCAACATGTCAACTTCATCTCTAAGTGCAGAAGCAGAATCTCTTTCTACCACTAGTTTAGCCTCTAGAGCATCAGCAGTTGGAAATTCATAATGCATGATTGGGTCGGTGCCACTGCTATGGGATGATGCAACATCCATGGTGACCTCGCTCTTTGATCTTGGGCTAACCTGTTTTGCCATTAAAGTTCCGATTGGATTCAGAAAAGTTGAAGTTAGCAAAACATCTCAACTAGGAGTTATAACAGCAAACCAGTTAAACAAATAAGGAATTAAAGAGTTTCAATTGGATGCTGAAAAGTAGTTATTAACATCATTGTAACCCACTGTTGCGGCAGCAAAGCAGTTAAACAAACAAGTAGATATTTAAGTTAAGGCAAACAGGTAATTCTTAACAGTAAGTATCAAACACATATCTAGGCACAGTCTACCATATGATTAACAGGCTATGGCATTATGTAACTAGTAGCAAACTAAATTAAGCCAAGCAACATAATTGAACAATTTTGTAATAAGTGGCTAACTAAAATTTCGAGAAGCAGGTAATTGAACTTATGCTAGTTCTTTGTACACGCACACTGCAACTTCTTTTTCGCTTACAAGGTTGTACGGAGGAGTCCATGGCATCAATTGCTTGGATACGTAGTCCCAATACTTCTTTCTTCCCACACTGCATTGGTAAGTCGAATGGCTAATCTGGTCAGATGGTGCGTCCTTGATATGTTATATGAGGACGTGTAGTTAGACTAGTTGTAGCCACACACATCACACTGGCTTTTACTGTATATTTCATGCGAATACTTTTGGCATATCGAGATCTAAGCAATCTACAATAGGATGAAAAGACTGGCATCCTTCACATTATTGGTGAACTCAGTTCATAGAAACAAGCAATTCAACCATTCTGTGGGTAAATCAAAATCGCCACTGGAATATTTTTCACTACCCAATCATACACGCAGAAAGGGGCGACGCCACCATAGGGGCTGGTATGGGCGGCCGCCTCAGGTGGCTGGAAAGTGTGCACCTAGTTTGAGTCGTCCAGGTTGGCCCAGGCTAGTTTTGTTTGCCCCAACGCACGAGCAGGCAATGTAAAAAATGAAGAAAAATGTTTCAATTTGGATGGGCCAATAACATAAGTGCAAGGCAGGCCCTATACCAGGCTCGCGGCCCAAACGAGCGCCTCCCATATCGATCGACAGCAGGAAATATCCCAATTGATTCCCTCCAGCCTCCAGTCTGGTTTGCTCCTAACCTAGCCGCCGCTGGACAGACCGACACAACACTTCCTCGCGCCCTCGTTGGAGGGCGGTCGCCGGGCTTCAAGCGAACGGAAGGACAAGAAGATGAAGATCCAACCCTGGGTGTAGCCTGCGTGGGAGGCAGCAGCGGCAGCGCGGGCATGGCATCGAGCTTGCGCAAACGGATAGTCGCAGCTTGCAAGAGTAGCATGCGCAACGTGCAAGTACATCACATCCCTAATTATATCTAATTCAACTCTTTAATTTTTGGCCAATAGTTAAACCTAACGGTGTTGTAAAACTGCTTGTATGTAGGGAATCTATGAGAAAATGAAACCAATTTCTACTTATTTTATAACTCCCCCAATCAATACTGAACTAAGTGAATCTGATATATCTAATCAAGTTTCTGATGCAAACATACAAGCTCATGTTGTTCTTGAGCCTGAAGTGTCTAATGAACAAACTGCTAATGAAGGATTTGATGCAAACATTTTACATGCTCCTGGTGATGAACATATAGTGTCTAATGAGGGATCTAATGCAAGCATTTTGCAAGCTCATTGAAGGATTTAGTGTCTAATGATGATCTGCTATGTTGAGAAAGACAGAGATTTGCAGGCATTGATGACAAGCAAATTATAGTGCATTTTCATAGCTTGAGGAAACGTCGAGGCCATCTACCAGAAAGTCCTCGTATCATGACAACATAGCATAAATAATTTTCTAATATGTTGTTTGAAACTATTGGCATACTTGTGCAGGATAGATATATTGATATGCAGTTTGCGCACTGGTTATAGGTGCAATTACACTTCGATATTTTCAGCCAAAGACGAATAATTCAAGCAGGTACAGACCATGTTTGTAGTCCTTGTACACCATGTTGCATTTTGTGTATTTTGGTGCTTGCATCATTTAGTGTTTATAATCTAAACTACTTTGGATCATTAGCTGGTTTTCAAAGTGCATGTAGCTTCGCATTTCTCAAGTTATGTTGATTTCCGGAGTGCAAGTGCCTTCGTATTTTTTAAGTTAAATGTTCGCCCCTAGTAACTTGAATTCGTGGATCCGCCACTACACACAAATCATACACGAATGCCAGTACGAATTAATTGAAATGCAGGGACTTACGTTAGCTCATTGTACAGGCTCACTGCAGCTCTGCTTGCACTTGGGATGTTCCATGTACAAGTCCATGTTACCACTTGCTTGGATGTGCATGCCTTGTGCTCCTTGCATCCCCCTCTGCATTTTTGACACGGTGAATGGTTGATCAAATAAGAGGAATCGACCTTGATGTTGTACCGGAGGACAGATACTTACAAGGTTATACGGGTGTGCAGGATGTGTACCAGATCCCGTAGCGCCGTCATGCTTCGCTAAAAAAATGGATTTGCTTGTTTCAGATGATATCTCTAGAAGAAATAAGAGTTAAAGTCAGAGTTGCATAGGCGTGTAAGCTAAGAGAGCAGTGAAAGGATATCCAAACATCATCGGAACAGTGCACAAGGGAGTGATGTGTGGATACCTAGTTCGGGCCGGCATTTGGGCATGCTCGCCTAGCTAGAGTGCGGGTCACTTCAGAGCCTTTGAGGGTGATGAGCTGGCGTTGGCTGGCCGCGCACGGATGCAGATCTTGAGTGGCAGCGGAGCGCTATGATGCGGTGGACAAGACCGTTGGTGAAGCCCCAACGGCCTCGGGGGGCGGAGGTACGACGATGTGCTTGGTGAAGTAGCCCCGGTGAGCTGGGAGACAGCGTCGGTGAAGCGCACCTGATGCGGTGGAACTCGGTGTCTGTGAGGCACGTCGGTTGCGGTGGCCGACATTGTCGGTGGACCACCTGGTGCGGTGGACGAGGGTGTAGATGAGGTAGCTCCGGTGCGGTGGTGAAGCGCGACCATCATCTTCGTCATCGTCGTCCGGCACAGAGGTGGGGAAAGAGATGAGACGAGGGGCAATTCGAACTTTGCTTGGGTTGGCGGTGAATTAGGGATTTGAGCAATCTGGGCGTGGAAGGGGACGATGGAGAAGAGAGATTTTGTAGGGCTGGAATTGGGGCCGCCAGATATTTCAATCCGAAACGTGGAAGAGCAAACTTATTTTGTCGTTGTCCTTTTTTTTGGGGGGGGGAGGCACGAGGGAGGGAGTGGGGGAGGTAGGGACGAGTGAGGGGGGTGGGTGGCTGGGTGCTATGCGTCCGTCCGACTCATGCGACCACCCCGACAGGACTATGCTTCGGTGCATTAAGGCACCTGCCTTTGTGTCCATGACATATGGGCCCAACAGGTGGCTGGCCCACATGTCAGTGACCCAAAGGAAGGTGCCTTTAAGGCACCGAAGCAGCGTCCACCCCGACACGACCCTGGTCTGCCTGGTACACCTACATTTGAGAATGCAAATGAATCTTCATTCATTTGCAAACGAATCTGTATGTATTACCATGCCCGTGTTTTCCTTGCAATAATTAGTCATTCAGAACGAGATACTCCCTCCGTTCACTTTTGTAAGTCGTTTCAGACAACTTAAAATGAACTGTTTTGCACATTGTCTGAAATGTCTTCAAGGTCTTATAAAAGTGAACAGAGGGAGTACTATAAATTAATTAATGAGGAGTTATTTGAAAAAAAATCAAAACGGTATCCATGCTAACATGGATTAGATTGTGTGTCACATAATTAGTTATTTCAAGTAGTGTGTGTGTCACGTAGCGGTCTCCAATTCTAACGTGGATTTCGCATTTCACTGTATCAACGCTACTTTTTTAATACAAATTCATATGTATATGATGAACACCATGGTAGTGAGAAAACTTTTGGATGGATTCAAACATATGACCTATAAAAAAGCACAACAAATTGAGTCAATGTCAACTTTTCGAAACTTAGTATGGCACGAATTCAAAATAATTACTCGCATGCATGGTCCTCATT
>NC_041383.1:683593317-683667698 GCF_002162155.2 Triticum dicoccoides | reverse complement strand
CCCGATCCTAAGTCACACCGACCTAGCATGTAACACATCATATCACTTTGCGGCCTCACGCACGGTATTCCCACGGGTGCCACCTTACCTGGCCCGGGACCGTTTGCGCCTTTTGGCTCACGTATATGATAGTGTCGCAAGCATCCATATGACAAAGAACCCGGGCTGACATGGCTAGTCGTGAACCCAAAGTGGCACTAACTTACAGGGACTGGCATACATGACCCAGCAACGAACGTGTCGGTCATCAGCGAGTGAATCCGGGCTGTAGCAACTGGGCTAGCAGGACTCCGATAGACACCGTGTGACATTTCCCCGAAGGGACAGACACAGGAACGAAGAAGGACACATGCCGGCCAGCCTAAGTGTTCCGGAGCAGTAGCAAGCTACCAAGGCTCAGTGGAAGCACTAGGAGACATTTCCCGGTAAGAGAGGCTACCAAGGATAAACAACTAGATAGTCAGATCCCACACATACCAAGCATTTCAATAACATACACACAATATGCTCGATATGTGCAAATACAACATGACATCACAACATGACTCTACAACTCAAGTATTTTATTCAATAGGCTCTGAGGAGCGAGATATTACAAACATGGGTCTCATGACCCAACATTCAGAGCATACAAGTCAAAGCACATGCGGAAGCTTAACATGTCTGGGTACAGACATCTACAAATGAAAAAGGCTGAGAAGCCTAACTATCTACTAGATCATGTAGAGGGTACAAGATCGTAGCTGAGGTAACAAGCTAAACATCGAAGTCCACGCGTAACTACTAGCGAGACTGAAGTCTCTCTACAAAAACGTAAAATAGGCAAACGTGAGTACAAATGTACCCAGCAAGACTTACATCAGAACTAACTACATATGCATCATTATCAACAAAGGGGTGGTGGAGTTTAACTGCAGCAAGCCAGCTTTGACTCGGTGGCTATCCTGAACTACGACTGCAAGTAACTCTTTTGAGGTGGCGCACACAAGTCCACATATTCACCATATCAATACACCACTATGGATCCGCTCCCGTCTCCCTACGAGAATGCCATCCATAGCACTCACGCTTATCTTACGTATTTTAGAGTATCCACTTTCACTTGTCTATGAACTGTACAGGCAACCCAGAAGTCCTTTACCGCGGGCACGACTATTCGAATAGATCATATTAACCCTGCAAGGGTGTACTTCTTCACACACGCTGTCACCACTTACCGTCATTTACACGACATGTACTCGGCAACCTTCAAGCGGAAGCCCAGCGAGGTTGTCGGCCACGACCTGACTAACCACACAAGTCTCTCGTCCAGGTTTATCGCCTATTCGGGTTCCATCTGCAAGGAGATCCGGCCGGGGTGTTGCTCACGGCCCCAAACGATGTGTGCAGGGTTCCCAAGCCCACCATGTGGGTGCCACTTGGTACACCGGGCCACTGTGCCTAGTCTGTCCCAAGCCCACCTGTACCGGGTGCCACTTGGTAGACTACTAGCACTACCTACAAACACCAGAAACTAGTTGCAACTCCTGGACAAAGATCAAGTTGATTAATAAGCTGAGAGGGGTCGAGTTACCGGAACCCAATGTGTGGTAGTAGCTGTTCATGGATCACAAACACAGAACTCAGTTCCTGAGGACGGTTTCAATGAGACAACCCACCATGTACTCCTACATGGCCTCTCACCGCTACCTTTACCAAATCGTGTTCACACACTTAGCTCACACATAGTAGGACCTGTTCACACACCTCTGATTCATCCCCGATGAATCAAACCTGACTCAACTCTAAGCAGTAGCAGGCATGACAAACAATCATGGATGAGTAGGCACATCAGGGCTCAAACAACTCCTACTCATGCTAGTGGGTTTCATCTATTTACTGTGGCAATGACAGCTCATGCAGAGGAAAGGGGTTCAACTACCGCAGCATGTAACAGTTGAATCGTTGTTGTTCTAATGCAGTAAAAGAGAGCAGGAGCGAGAGAGTGGGATTGTATCGGAATGAACAAGGGGGTTTTGCTTGCCTGGCACTTCTGAAGATAGTATAGTTCTTCATCGGTGTCATCGATCACATCGTCGGTACACGTCTACTGAGAGGGGACAAGCACCGACAAACAAAGAAGAAACACAATCAATGCAATGCAACAATATGATGCATGAATGTGACATGGCAATATGCTATGGTTTGAGCTAATGCAACTAGCATCAAGTTAAATGAAGTTGGTTTGAATCAACGATTCAAATTCAAACTCCATATGTGATGTTTTAAATGCCCTTCATATGATTTGTACTAAACAGCAACCATAAGTTGGTCTAACATGCATGAAAATTGTACAGATGGATAGATTGGATTTTTCTGATCATTTTTCATATTTAATTTATCTCATTTGGAGTTACGGTTGAATTTATATGAATTTTAGAAGTTTTGGGCATTTTCTGGAATTTTCTTTATTATTTTAAATAAAGAAAATTATTAACTGCGTCAGCACTATGTCACTGTGACGTCAGCGGTCAACAGGCGTCGACCAGGTCAAACCTGACCAGTGGGGTCCATAGGTCAGTGTCACGTTGCTCATTAGGGTCACTGACATGTGGGCCCAGTCAATGGCCACGTGAGTGTGGTCAACGCTGACGCGTGGGGCCGATGTGATTAGTTAATACTAAGCAGAAACTAATCTAAGTTTAATTAGGCAGTGGGGCCCAGCTGTTAGTGTAACTAAGTGTTGACTAAGTGCATCGTTAACCTAAACTAAGCGGCCGCGTCACCATCGCCGGAGTTACGCCGGCGGCGACCGAAACGCGGCGGAGGCACACTGGGTTGGCTCGGGTTTTGCCCACGGTCGACCAAATCGACCGTGGTTTGGTCCTATGCATAGCTGGGGCTCACGCGCATCTAGCAGGGCAAGTGGGAAGAGCTGGGGTGGCCGGAGGCGACGGCAACCACGACGACGACGGCGGCCGGAGTTCGGGCGTCGAGCGTTTCGGCGTTGCAGTGCACTAGGGAAGGTGATGGTGTGTTCTACGTGCTCCCGGGGTGCACTGAGTGTGGTGGCGTGGTTGGTTTGGACGGAGGCAGGCCAAAACGACGACGGCGACATGACCGGCGCCGGCGAGGTCTCGGTCTCGACGGAAACAAGGGCTGGAGCTCTAATTAGTCCACGGAAGTAGGAGGAAACGGTTCAGAGGCTCACATCACATCGCATGGAGGGGTCGTCAGCTCGGGGGAGGCTCTAGAGACGAAGGAGTGGCGACGGCGATCATCGAAGTCCGAGGAAGAAGACGGAGCCGATGGCGGCGTTGTAGCGGCTCCCGCGGGGCGTGGCTCGGTGAGGAGGAAGAGGGGGTCGAGGCGGAGCCTCTGAGCGCATCAGCGAGGCGAGGCAGTGGCTGGTGGCCGTGGCAGCAGCGAGCGGCGGCGATGAGTGCGCTCGGGCGCGAGAGGGAGAGAGAGCAGAGAGGGAAGAGGCATGGGAGAGAGTGGGAGAGCGTCGAGGGGGCCGCTTGGCGTGTCCAGGGGGTCGAGGAAGCGAGCAGGAAGGCAGGAGGAGGTGGAAGCAGGAGGTGGCCGCGGCTCGGCTGTGCGCGCGCCACGCACGATGCGAGAAGGCATGGGGAAGACGACGCGCGAGGAGGTGGGCTGGCTCTACCAACCTAGTCGCTCATGGCGACTAGGGTTTCCCTACTCCGCCGGCATCCCACCAGCGTTGAGTTTTCCCTACTGCCCTTCGCACCTACCCCTCACCTTCGATCTCTCCGCTTGTCCTTCGGGCTGATGGGGACAGCTAGCCTGTTTTCCCATCTTTGGGGTTGGTGGGGGCTTGGTGGCAGAGGTAGATTGATTTTGCCAGTCGAGGAGGTGACAGTTTTATCGGCCATGGTTGTATGGAGAACAGCCAAGGAACGGAAGAAGTCAAGGAAAATAGTTGCATCAGGGAACAAGGAAGCGAAGGCAACAAATGATAAGATGGCATCAACGGCGGCCTCCTTCGGGGAGGACCGCCGCGCCTAATGGCTATTTTATGCTGGAACTGTCGTGGGTTGGGCGACCCCACGACAGTTCATGAGTTGCACGACCTTGCGCGGGAGAGTGCGCCGGAAATCTTATGCGTGGTGGAGACACAAATCGCTAAGGCTCGCATGGAAGGTTTGGCAAGTACTTTGGGTTTTGACGGAGCTTATGGAGTCGGTAATTCAGGGCGTAGTGGGGGCCTTTGTGTTTACTGGAAAAAGGAGATGGGCTTGGAACTTCGAAACTTTTCCAAATACCACATCGACATGGAGGTGAAAGAGGAAGGGAAAGAGCCATGGCGGTTAACATGTTGGTATGGAGAAGCTAATACTAGCATGCGATATAAAACATGGGATATGATGAGATTTCTAAAGGCTGATTGCGATCTTCCATGGCTATGTTTTGGGGATTTCAATGAAGTCTTGAGGTAAGAGGAGCAGTTCGGACCAAACTTGCGAGAGATGGCTCAAGTTAATTTATTTCGGGAAGTTATAGATGTTTGTCAACTCTGTGATATTGGATATAAGGGGCTGGAGTGGACATTTGAAAGACGTATACAGGGGTGATTTCTGCCGTGTTAGACTTGATCGTGCATTGGCCACCGCAGAATGGTGTAGCAGGTTCCCTCTAGCTATGTTACACCACTTGCATGCTGCTAAGTCGGATCACTATCCTATTCCGTTAACCAATCAATCTGCAGCCAATGATGCAAGATCAAGGAACCCAAAATTGTTTTGTTACGAAGTAATGTGGGAGCGACATGGGGAATTCTTGCCGTTGCTTGAGCAAGCATGGGGAACAGATAAGGCCGGAACTGTTGGAGAAATCTGTGACAAACTTAGAGCAACAGCAAGCGCCGTCATGACATGGGGAAGTTCAGAGTTTGGAGCAGTTCGACAGGAGCTGCTACAGCTCCGGAGGCAGCTTGTAGAATTGTGATCTGCTTCGGCACGTGTTGGCCCAACTTATGAAGAGTTAAAAGTCGAGGGTCGCATCATCGAATTGTGCTTCCGCGAGGAGGTGATGTGGCGTCAGCGGGCACGTGTCCAGTAGCTCGCTGAAGGTGACAAAAATACACGTTTTTTCCAGCAAAAAGCTTCGAATCGACGCAAGAAAAATCGCATTACACGTTTGGTTAAAGAAGATGGTTCAGTCTGTGTTGATCACACACAAATGGAAAACATGACAGTGGAGTTCTATGAGCATTTGTTTGCCTCGGAGGGGGTGATTGGTATAGAGGAAGTACTTTCACATGTGCCTTGTAAAGTAACTAATGATATGAATGCCGATCTGGATAAGCCTTATAGTGAAGCTAAAAGAAAAAAGGCATTATTCCAAATGTTCCTGACAAAGGCGCCGGGGTCAGATGGGTTTCCAGCACATTTTTTCAGAAATATTGGTATTTATGCGGTGAAGAGGTGACCAAGGTTGTTATTCGGATTTTGAAGGGGGGAGACTCCCTTGAGGAGATCAACAGGACGTTCATTCTTATTATCCCTAAGGTAAATAACCCAACTTTTTTGTCTCAGTTCCGACCCATTAGCTTGTGCAATGTGATTTTCAATATCGCATCAAAAGTGCTAGCTAACAGACTGAAGCTGATTCTCCCTAAGATCATTTCCGAAGAGTAGTCGGCCTTTGTGCCAGGTAGACTCATTACTGATAATGTCATAACGGCGTATGAGTGCTTGCATTAAATGAAAAATAATAGAAGTAAGAATAATTCCCATTGTGCTGTAAAGTTGGATATGCAGAAAGCCTATGACCGTCTAGAATGGAACTATCTTGAAGCAATCATGAAGAAGTTGGGAATTAGTAACCAGATTGTAGATGCAGTTATGAGGGGAGTAAAATCAGTTTCTTACTCGGTCCTCTTCAATGGAGGTCCAACAAGGGAATTTTTGCCATCCAGAGGGATTCAACAAGGTGACCCAATTTCGCCATATTTATTTCTCTTAGCAAGCGAAGGTCTGTCTTGTTTAATGCAGCATGCAAGCAGAGTTGGCGGTCTAGAAGGAATTCAAATTGCACCCCAAGCACCTCGCATTAACCTGCTACTCTTTGATGATGCTTGTATTTTATTCAGCAAAGCATCAAGAGAGAAGGCGGAAGCATTGAATAATGTGCTCAATACATATTGCCAAGCATCGGGGCAGCGGATCAACAATGACAAGTCCTCCATTTATTTTGGAAAGGGATGCCCGGCAAGAGGTAAAGACCATGCTGAATGTTACAAACGAAACCTTAAATGAGAAATACTTGGGTCTTCCTTCTGATGTTGGAAGGTCGAAGAATCGAGCATTTGCCTATCTCAAGGAAAGGGTGTGGAAAAGGGTGCAAGGATACATGGAGAAATTATTGGCGGGAAGTGGAAAAGAAGTTCTTATCAAATCTATTGTGCAGGCGATACCCACGTATTCCATGTCGGTTTTCAAGTTACGTAGAGGACTATGCGAGCATATTACGTCCTTGATCCGCAAATTCTGGTGGGGAAGTAAAGCGGGAGAGAGGAAAAAAGCATGGGTCGCATGGGACGACATGATTATGCCAAAATACAAGGGAGGTCTTGGTTTCCGAGATATAGAATTTTTTAACTTGGCACTACTTGCTCGCCAAGCTTGGAGATTGGTGCAAGAGCCAGAATCACCCAGTGCACGCATCCTAAAAGCAGTTTATTTTCCCCTTGGAGAACTTCTGACGGCTGAATTGGGTACCCGACCATCTCAAGTGTGGAGAGCTATATGCGAGGGGAGGGATACGCTCAAGGTTGGCATCATCAGGAGAATCGGAGACGGGCGCGACACACGGATATGGGAAGATAATTGGTTACCACGGGACTTTAAACTCCGACCAATTAGTGCCATTTCATCCAGTCCACCGGAGAAGGTCTCAGAGTTGATGTGTCCGGTTACCAGAACGTGGGATGGGACAGCTTTGAACATGCACTTGCTACCAATGGATGCAGAAGTCGTTCGTCAAATACCCTTAGGACATCTGACTCAAAAAGACTGTTGGGGCTGGCATTATGAGAGGAATGGAAACTTCTCCGTGAGATCCTGCTATCGACTATTAGTGGAAACCAAAATAAGGTGTGAAGCATGGATGAATGGGGAAACTGAAAACTCAAATGTTGAGAGCCAGGATACAAATTGGATGAAGTTGTGGAAGGTATGAGTCCCGCCAAAATTGCGCTTGTTCGCATGGAGGCTGGCGCACTCGTCACTACCGACGGGTGAGGAGCGGACAAAACGTCACATGACCACATCACATGTTTGCTCAATATGTAGTGCAGCTTATGATTCCTGGAGACATGCCCTTCTAGACTGTAACACGGCTAAGAGTGTGTGGGCACTCAGAGATGACGATTCATGTGTGGCCCTGTATGGAGATGAGATGCCGGATGCTAAGCTGTGGTTGTTCGGTTTATTTAGCACACTCAGCAGTGACAAAGTCGTGGAGGTTTTGGTTAGACTGTGGTCCATATGGTACGCACTACGGCGGGCTATACATGAAAATGAGTTCCAGAGTCCTCTCTCAACACATCTTTTTATAAACAGGTTTCTTGATGAACTAAAGGGCCATGACTCTATGTCACCAAAGCATGGCCCGACGAGCAAACCAGCAGCGCCAAAGTGGATTCCCCCAGTTCCTGGAAACATCAAACTCAATGTGGATGCAGTAGTGGCCAAATCCACTAGCAGAGGAGTTGTTGGGGTGGTATGCCGAGATGAGCAGGGAAGCTTTAGAGGGGCTTCCGCTGTTGTTTTTGAGGGGCTGACGGAGCCTGAAACTTTAGAAGCTTTGGCTTGTAGGGAGGCCTTGGCTTTGGGACATGATCTTCACTTGGGAAAGCTTCAAGTAGCAACTGAATGTCTGAGAGTCATCAAGGAGATAGAGTCTTATAAGAACTTTGGTGGTCATTGCATGATAATTAGAGAGATTAGATCTTTAAGTTCTTTTTTGGCTTGTACTTTTAGCCATGAGCAGCGTAGCAGCAATGGTGAGGCTGATAGATTAGCTAAGATGGCATCTTCTCTCAGTCTGGGACGCCATGTGTGGCTGGTGGAGCCTCCTAAACATTTATGTATTCCCTGGAACATTGAGATGTAATAAAGCTGCGTTGTTCTCTCAAAAAAATATTAATTCATGTTTTCTATTATTTCTGTAACTTCAGGGCTTTATTAAAATGTCAGGGCATTTCCAAAAATCATAAAACTAATCATGACTACTGTTTGGAATATATTTATGATTATTTAAGCATTTAAAATGTTTAATAGCATTTAAATGCCCAAATGCAAATACTATAAGATTTAATTCAGAGCCCAAATATGTCATGGAAAAATGTGCAACACCTCTAGTTATTGCTTCTAGCATTTTCCAGAAATGATGAACATTTTTGAAAGCCATTTGGATTCACTGAAATTACTTTAGTTGAACCTAGTGAATTCCTTTGATGCTAGGGTTTAGGCAATCCCCATTTCAGGTTTAAAAGAAATTTAAACATGATGCATGGAAGCTAGAGCAAAGACAAGCAAGGCCTGAACTGGGGATGTGACAACTCACCCCCACTAAACAAAAATCTCGTCCCGAGATTCAAGCGTAGGGTAAGAAGACACAGGGACACAAGCTAACACGATCTTCATGATCCAGGTTGCACTTCATAAGGGCGTTAATTCGATCACCATCCTTGTCTCGATGTCTTGCTCTGAGAACTTTAACCAACATGGCAAAGGGAGGGAAGGGAAATCTCTAGAAAGATCGGTCTCCTTGGAGATCGAACAACTCAGGATCAACTCACAGAGTAAGACATAGCAACATCTCTCGAGCTGAGGCACGAGGCACACATCTAGAGGGATGGAGTGGAGCAGATGACGAGGGTCACTAGGTAGACAACAGTTCCATATCTAAGAGGGTGGTGAACGGTTGTCAACATAGCGAGGAGTTGAGTTGCCATGATACCTTAACGAGACATCTTAGAGGAGGTGACTCGTGGAATCATCCCTTAAGTGGCAAAAAGAATTACCTTTAATTCAAAGATCATTCAAACTCTTTATACCAGCTTAAGGCAAATCACAATCGATCATTTGGAGGAGTTCGGTAGAATGGCATACCCGGATTAGAATGGATAATGTGGATTACCTTGTTGAAAACAACACAAGGGATGATTTTAGTAACTGGGGAGAAGCTCACAGTGGAGAGTGAGTCCACTATTTGAAAAGTTATAGCATAACCGAGGAAAACTGGGAGCGATCCTAGTTAGTGCCGGTGATAACACCTAGCGCTTGTGCGTGCTCTCAAGAACTTGAACATTTCCATACTCATCAAGGTCTTACCAATATCCGTGTCAAGGATCCTGGCAACACAACGTACTACCATGATGAATGCCGGTAGAAGATGCAAATGCAAAGGAAGATAACACCTTCTCAGATTTCACCTTGGCGGGGCCAAGGGGACAAAATCTGGATGATAGACCGAGAGACATTTAGCACTCCGCTTCTAATGTTCTCCTTGATGTGCTAGCGCAACCCATTTATTAAACTGGGTTGATATCTAGGACATCAAGTAAAGGTCGGACTTCGGGAACACAAAAATCATAAGGAATAACTACGGAAGTAAATCCATAAGAAATCCTCATGGGGAGGTGGCCAACTTCTTCAATCAAGATACTACAATAATAGGTCTTCCGGCTGGGTGTGTTGGCCACGACATCCACTTATCGGTTACGGAGAGGCCAATATTATAGTTCTTTGGAAATGTTCCAACCATCATATCTGCCTGAGATTCAGATCTGGTTGGTGTCAGGATATTCCAAACACATCAAGTCTAGAAGGAAAAATGAAAGTTTGCAACACAAATCGACGAGATGACGTTGCGAGATTCTCGGGAAATGAACTATGATAGCAAGCTCCAAAACATGAGCTGGTTCTGCTACACACATGTGAACACGTTGTCCCACACAAAACATGATCACATGGTAGTCTTACAATAAAACACTACCGAGTTCCGGTAGGGAACCATCATCAAGGATATTGAAGTTCTTTCATAAGTCCGGATTAGCTCTTATGAAGGAACTCCTTCTCCTTGAACAAATCAGTCAGTGGCTTGGTGTGCTAGGAAACACATATAGATTGGAGGCGGCCAACCTACCAAACCATAGGGTACTTCGCAAGTGCATGACTGACTTGGAATGATTCCAGAGGAGGTAAAAACAAGCCTTCTCAGATTCATGGCGGAGACTTTCATCAAGTGCACATGAATTATAGGGACTCACTTCCTTCGTCCAAACATATGCTTCACGAACGGGTCATGAAGATAATGCTTATAAAGTTTCCAACACTAGCTTGATGTTCAACATGGATGATGGAGGAAACAAAATGTTGCGGATGGGCTCAACAGCAACTCATCGGAATTTCCATATCACTGGATTTCCACCATTATGTGAACAATATGATAGAATTGGTCAGACCAAAAGATGTAATGGTGTATGCTCGAGGGATCAACCACGAGTCAGACAACATTACAAACATCGTTGGTTCTGACTTGATTCGAGGATAGCCCACACTCAAATCAAAGTTTTGATAAGACAATAGGTTCAACAACTGATCACGAGGACCAATCAATGAAGAAATCATCTTTCTACAACAAACACACAAACACAAGATATCCCTTTGGAAATGAACTAGGTTAGACAAGCTTTTATCTTCCAACTCTCCAAGTTGTTATTTAGCTTGACCAACTAGCTCAGGGTATCTAACACAGATCCTTGGAGAAGGGGGTGGTTTACAAGAAACCAACTTGATCAGGAACTCAACATGGCGGTTAGGTGACAACCTGGTAACACTTCCGAGAAGATATTCGGAAAATCATGATCCACCGATATGTTACTAAGCTCGAGATCAATCTTGCTTTTCACGGCAAGACGATATGATCAAAAGAGCGAGGAACCGATACGATCCTGACTCATTGATCGAGGAGTGCACCCGGAATAAGGACTAGGTAGCACGATCAACCTCAGGGCGATGATTCAAAAATCAATAGGCTAAGAATGAGGTTATTGTCCATTTAACTACCAAGCAACAGAGTTGCTAGGAGTATAGATTTCACACATCATAGTTCACCTATCGGCATTCCGGTTGCAACAACACGGATACCGAGAAATGAATAATGAGGGCGAGGAGTATCACTGTATTAAGAGTTCATAGGATGATGTGCAATTCCCATGATATTCCTGATATAAAGATGGTAATACTCCAAGGTAGAGCAGAACAAGAGCTAGATTAGCATTTTGATCTGCAGAACGCAACTGCTTTGACCCAATCCTGGATATGGATGAGGTACTGGAGTTTGTTTCTCCTAGTCACTCTGGAATAGAATGGCTTGACGGACCACAAGAATAACGGGCATCGATGAACACGAGGCACAACTACTCCTGACTATCAATTGATAGACGGGGGTCGGAATACAACTAAAGAGGGACAACTCAAAGGAACATATGATTTTCTGAGTCATGGATGCATAGATTAGTATGTCGAGCAAAGCTCATCATATTTCTTCCGGATAACCCATGCACAAGGGTAGAACTGGCAGAGTAGCAGCATAGAATCGAGAACTCGTCAAGAGCACTCTGGTTGTGATCTTTTGGTTCGACAAGGAACTACTGCCATAAGTAGTTCATGGTATTTGGAAGAACGATATACCACGGACCTCGAGGACTAATGCAAAGGTTACTAATAAACTAAAGGAACTAGCAACACTATCAACATGAAGTAAGTAGGGTGAATCTTGGTTCGAAAACCCAGGAATAGAATACCTACTACTAAGTGGCATCACGAGATGCTCTCGAGAATGATGGCCAGAATCATCACACTGGGAACTCAAACATGGCTAGATTACTAGGTAATACTCCAAGACACCTAGGGCCATAATAATAATTCCAACATATATGTCAAGGCAATAGAGTACCTCAACTAACCGATTAGTGTGGTTAAACTGGCCAGAGAGGACATCGGGAACGGGAAGAAGCGATTTGCAAATGCATCGGATTGTTTAGAAACCTGGGACGACTCAGACAGCATAACGGCTGTAAATGCTCAAAAAGATTGGAGACATGCTAGAAAAATGGTAGCATAGCCACTCAGAAGCACAATATCAAGGTTTCGAGATCAAAAATTATCATACGAAAGTAGTAGGAAATGAACCGAGGCTTAAATCCAACAATTCTATAAGTCTACAGATTAGTAACACGTGATCCTGATAGAAAGAAAAGAAAGCCTAGTTCCTTAACCCCGTAGAAAGATAAGATGACTCCGATCAGAGGGCATGAGATAAAGGAGTAAAGAGAACCTTACGTTCCCTTCCACAATCAATTCCCCTATATAACTAAAGAATTTCTAGACTCAACTTCGACCAGGTTGGCTTGGAAATCCTACAGGCAGTCAGGCTCTGATACCAAAGCTGTCAGGACCCCGGTCCTAAGTCACACCGATCTAGTATGTAACACATCATATCACTTTGCGGCCTCACGCACGGTATTCCCATGGGTGCCACCTTACCTGGCCCGGGACCGTTTGCGCCTTTTGGCTCACGTATATGATAGTGCCGCTAGCATCCATATGACAAAGAACCCAGGCTGACATGGCTAGTCGTGAACCCAAAGTGGCACTAACTTACAGGGACAGGCATACATGACCCAGCAACGAATGTGTCGGTCATCAGCGAGTGAATCCGGGCTGTAGCAACTGGGCTAGCAGGAATCCGATAGACACCACGTGACATTTACCCGAAGGGACAGACACAGGAACGAAGAAGGACACATGCCGGCCAGCCTAAGTGTTCCGGAGCAGTAGCAAGCTACCAAGGCTCAGTGGAAGCACTAGGATACATTTCCCGGTAAGAGAGGCTACCAAGGATAAACAACTAGATAGTCAGATCCCACACATACCAAGCATTTCAATAACATACACACAATATGCTCGATATGTGCAAATACAACATGGCATCACAACATGACTCTACAACTCAAGTATTTTATTCAATAGGCTTCGAGGAGCGAGATATTACAAACATGGGTCTCATGACCCAACATTCAGAGCATACAAGTCAAAGCACATGTGGAAGCTTAACATGTCTGGGTACAGATATCTACAAATGAAAAAGGCTGAGAAGCCTGACTATCTACTAGATCCTGCAGAGGGCACAAGATCGTAGCTGAGGTAACAAGCTAAACGTCGAAGTCCACGCGTAACTACTAGCGAGACTGAAGTCTCTCTACAAAAACGTAAAATAGGCAAACGTGAGTACAAATGTACCCAGCAAGACTTACATCAGAACTAACTACATATGCATCATTATCAACAAAGGGGTGGTGGAGTTTAACTGCAGCAAGCCATCTTTGACTCGGTGGCTATCCTGAACTATGACTGCAAGTAACTCTTTTGAGGTGACGCACACGAGTCCACATATTCACCATATCAATACACCACTATGGATCCGCTCCCGTCTCCCTACGAGAACGCCATCCATAGCACTCACGCTTATCTTACGTATTTTAGAGTATCCACTTTCACTTGTCTATGAACTGTATAGGCAACCCAGAAGTCCTTTACCGCAGACACGGCTATTCGAATAGATCATATTAACCCTGCAGGGGTGTACTTCTTCACACACGCTCTCACCACTCACTGCCGTTTACACGACATGTACTCGGAAACCTTCAAGCGGAAGCCCAGCGAGGGTGTCGGCCACGACCTGACTAACCACACAAGTCTCTCGTCCAGGTTTATCGCCTATTCGGGTTCCATCCGCAAGGAGATCCGGTCGGCGTGTTGCTCACGGCCCCAAACGATGTGTGGAGGGTTCCCAAGCCCACCATCCGGGTGCCACTTGGTACACCGGGCCACTGTGCCTAGTCTGTCCCAAGCCCACCTGTACCGGGTGCCACTTGGTAGACTACTAGCACTACCTACAAACACCAGAAACTAGTTGCAACTCCTGGACAGAGATCAAGTTGATTAATAAGCCGAGAGGGGCCGAGTTACCGGAACCCAATGTGTGGTAGTAGTTGTTCATGGATCACAAACACAGAACTCAGTTCTTGAGGACGGTTTCAATGAGACAACCCACCATGTACTCCTACATGGCCTCTCACCGCTACCTTTACCAAATCGTGTTCACACACTTAGCTCACACACAGTAGGACCTGTTCACACACCTCCGATTCATCCCCGATGAATCAGACCTGACTCAACTCTAAGCAGTAACAGGCATGACAAACAATCATGGATGAGTAGGCACATCAGGGCTCAAACAACTCCTACTCATGCTAGTGGGTTTCATCTATTTACTGTGGCAATGACAGCTCATGAGAGGAAAGGGGTTCAACTACCGCAACATGTAACAGTTGAATCGTTGTTGTCCTAATGCAGTAAAAGAGAGCAGGAGCGAGAGAGTGGGACTGTATCCGAATGAACAAGCGGGTTTTGCTTGCCTGGCACTTCTGAAGATAGTATAGTTCTTCATCGGTGTCATCGATCACATCGTCGATACATGTCTACTGAGAGGGGACAAGCACCGACAAACAAAGAAGAAACACAATCAATGCAATGCAACAATATGATGCATGAATGTGACATGGCAATATGTTGTGGTTTGAGCTAATGCAACTAGCAGCAAGTTAAATGAAGTTGGTTTGAATCAACGATTCAAATTCAAACTCCATATGTGATGTTTTAAATGCCCTTCATATGATTCGTACTAAACAGCAACCATAAGTTGTTCTAACATGCATGAAAATGGTATAGATGGATAGATTGGATTTTTCTGATCATTTTTCATATATAATTTATCTCATTTGGAGTTACGGTTGAATTTATATGAATTTTAGAAGTTTTGGGCATTTTCCGGAATTTTCTGAATTATTTTAAATCCAGAAAATTATTAACTGCGTCAGCACTACATCACTGTGACGTCAGCGGTCAACAGGCGTCGACCAGGTCAAACCCGACTAGTGGGGTCCATAGGTCAGTGTCACGTTGCTCATTAGGGTCACTGACATGTGGGCACAGTCAATGGCCACGTCAGTGTGGTCAACGCTGACGCGTGGGGCCGCTGTGATTAGTTAATACTAAGCAGAAACTAATCTAAGTTTAATTAGGCAGTGGGGCCCAGCTGTTAGTGTAACTAAGTGTTGACTAAGTGCGTCATTAACCTAAACTAAGCGGCCACGTCACCATCGCCGGAGTTACGCCAGCGGCGACCGAAACGCGGCAGAGGCACACTGGGTTGGCTCGGGTTTTTCCCACGGTCGACCAAATCGACCGTGGTTTGGTCCTATGCATAGCTGGGGCTCGCGCGCATCTAGCAGGGCAAGTGGGAAGAGCTAGGGTGGCCGGAGGCGACGACAACCACGACGACGGCGGCGGCCGGAGTTCGGGCATCGAGCGTTTTAGCGTCACAGTGCACTAGGGGAGGTTCTTGTGTGTTCTACATGCTCCCGGGGGTGCACTAAGTGCGGTGGCGTGCTTGGTTTGGACGGAGGCAGGCCAAAACGACGACGGCGACATGACCGGCCCCGGCGAGGTCTCGGTCTCGACGGAAACGAGGGCTAGAGCTCTAATTAGTCCACGGAAGTAGGGGAAACGGTTCAGAGACTCACAACGCAGCGCATGGAGGGGTCATCAGCTCGGGGGAGGCTCTAGAGACGATGGAGTGGCGACGGCGATCATCGGAGTCCGAGGAAGAAGACGGAGCCGATGGCGGCGTTGGAGAGGCTCCCGCGGGGCGTGGCTCGGTGAGGAGGAAGAGGGGGTCGAGGCGGAGCCTCTGAGCGCATCGGCGAGGCGAGGCAGTGGCTGGTGGCCGTGGCAGCAGCGAGCAGTGGCGATGAGCGCGCTCGGGCGCGAGAGGGAGAGAGAGCAGAGAGGGGAGAGGCACGGGAGAGAGTGAGAGAGCGTCGAGGGGGCCGCGTGGCGTGTCCAGGGGGTCGAGGAAGCGAGCAGGGAGGCAGAAGGAGGTGGAAGCAGGAGGTGGCCGCGGCTCGACTATGCGCGCGCCACGCACGATGCTAGAAGGCATGGGGAAGACGACGCGCGAGGAGGTGGGTTGGGCTGGCCAACCGGGCCGGCCAGGTGGGCTTTGGTGGGCGCCAGGTAAGTTCCTTTCTTTTTATTAATTCATGTTTTCTATTATTTCTGTAACTTCAGGGCTTTATTAAAATGTCAGGGCATTTCCAAAAATCATAAAACTAATCATGACTACTGTTTGGAATATATCCAAGAGTAAACATTTTGGTTTATGATTATTTGAGCATTTAAAATGTTTAATAGCATTTAAATGCCCAAATTCAAATACTATAAGATTTAATTCAGAGCCCAAATATGTCATGGAAAAATGTGCGACACCTCTGGTTATTGCTTCTAGCATTTTCTAGAAATGATGAACATTTTTGAAAGCCATTTGGATTCACTGAAATTATTTTAGTTGAACCTAGTGAATTCCTTTGATGCTAGGGTTTAGGCAATCCCCATTTCAGGTTTAAAAGAAATTTAAACATGATGCATGGAAGCTAAAGCAAAGACAAGCAAGGCCTGAACTGGGGATGTGACTCTCTCTCTCTCTCTGTGTGTGTGTGTGTGTGTGTGTGTGTATGTGTGTGTGTGTATGTCTTGATTGACCTCGCCCTTTCTCGGACAAAAACGATATATCACCATGTTTGAGCCCAATTCGAGCTATTCACATTGTATACTCTCTCACGCACATTGTCTATCTAGGTCACTATCTCCAACCCGTCTCACTCGTTCGATCGCACGATGACCCTATGTGATCGATTGGCCTTGCTTCCTCCCACGCACAAAATATATCTACACGTTTGTGACTGGATCATCTCTCAAGCTCTATCTTACATCCCTCACCCTTGCCAGAAGCTCAGTCAGACAATATCTCTCCAAAGTATATATATATCTGTTCAATGAATGTCAGACCACACTCACTTTGTCTCTCTATCTGTATGTCTCTCGATTGACCTCGCTTTCTCACACCGTATCTTCCACGCATTGAAGCTACTACCTCTCCATCCCTCGCAAAGCCGGAGCTATTTACATTGGGAGGGGCACTTCAACCTTGGATTAATTTGTGTAGGCATTTATTTCGGTCGGTTTAGATTATATTTTCGTAGCATTCGGCCCACAACTACTCCAAACACCGTTGCAACCCCCGCAACTCCCCTAGTTGATTTCCCTCTGGCTCGGGCATTGCTCTCTCACACGTCCTTTCTCGCCTTCAACGTCGCACCATGGTATTATTGCAAAAAACTATGTTGTTCTATTTAATTGTTATAAATAAGCTACAAAGCTACACACCGATAGTCCACTTGGAATGGAACAAATTTCGAACCACAAATTAAAGTGCTACAAACTACACACTGAGGGTCCCACATGTCATGAAACAAATTTGGACCCATATACAAATTAAAAAATAAAGGACGAGGATCGAACATGCGACTGGGCCTTCAAGCCGCACGTCAATAGGCAACATACGTAGAACAACAATGTTTGTTGTACCCCCCTTTGTTCACATAATGTTTTTATATTACCACAGCCTATTTAATGGATAACATGTAATATTTTTTTTAGTACTATTCGCCTTCACTTACTGGTGGGTTCCATGTGTGCTCTCTCTCCCCTCCCCTTCTGCGTCTAGACGCATGGGCAAACACGAAGAACTCGTGAGCGATGTTGTCGTTGACCATATCTGGACGCGTTCACAAGTCACGGCACCAGTTTCACGTACTAGCAGCACTAGTTAGTGTGTACGTCCAATGCACGTTAATTTGGAAGTATATTAAGTGCATGCAGATATTAAGTAGGATATTATTTGCGTGTTATTATGTGATTAACACTATTTTTGGCATGAAATTAACTGCACGCTAAACGCGTTGAGCGCTCGACATTGAAGCATCGTCGGATGACAAGGAATACATGTGGCTTGATGACGTTTTATATTTAATTTGATACGGCTCTTGCAGAACATTCAATCGATCAAACCATAGAGTTCGTTCAGTCTTACCCCGACTTTAAATTATATGACGATCGATATAAAATAAACGGAAATGATAAACATTCAGATTTTAAGCATGGCAATCCGAACGTTTTTCATGGAAAATTTAGATTACGTGGCGGCGGCGGGGGCGTCTTGCGGTGGGAAGCGGCTCCTCCGCCGTGCTCTGTGTGTCGTCGGGCCACTGACCGATGGCGACGGCGGCGTCTTGCGCCGTTGTTGGCATACTCCTGGACGTTGTCCTAGCTTCAAGGAAGGCCAAAATGTTCTGGACTTCGGAGCGAGTCAACTGGCGGGAGGAGGTGACTGGCGTTGGTGCAAGGAAGTGGTCGACGGCGGCCATCCATGCTGCTAAGGAGGGCACTGGCACCCGCGCGGGGGCAGGCACTGTCAACGGCACGGCGGAGACATTCGTGTGCACGGGCGCCGGCACGGGCGCGCACGTCAGTGCACACACAGGTGCATGCGCTGGCATGTGCACGGGCACCGGCACGGGCATGCGCGTTAGTGCACGCGCAGGCGCATGCGCTGGTAGGTGCACGGGCACATGAAAGTCGGCGGGGACCTCATGGAACCCCGTGGGATCAAGCTCGGCGACAATGTGCGGCTCCCAGCCCATCATTGCCACGGGGATGGGCGTTGGCGCAGTCGGGGTGACGGGAGCCGGAACGGGAGCGGGGAAAAGCGCGACATCTTCCTGCAAGGCCAGTTCAAGCTCGTCCCAAAGCGCCTTATGTTCTTCAGACTCCGGCTAGGTGTCTTCCTCAGGAAACTGGAACACTAAGGGCAGACCATCGTGATGCGGCATGGCGTACGTTTAGGTCAGGCTAGTTGGAGGTAGACGATGGGAGAATCGAAGAGGAAGAGAGAAGATTGTGGCAATACCAGGTAGTGCGGGGTTGATTTTAAACTGCGGCGCCGATGACATTAAAAGTGGGAGCAGTTGGCGGCGAAGCCTGGTTAAAGGGCTCGCTGAGGGAGTCCTGGATAAGGGGGTATCCGGACAGCCGAACTATATACTTTGGGTGGACTGTTGGACTATGAAGATACAAGATTGAAGACTTTGTCCCGTGTCCGGATGGGACTCTCCTTTGCATGGAAGGCAAGCTTGGCGATTCGGATGATAGATCTCTTTCTCTGTAACCGACTTTGTGTAACCCTAGCCCCCTCCGGTGTCTATATAAACAGGAGGGTTTAGTCCGTAGAACAACAATCAGAATCATAGGCTAGCTTCTAGGGTTTAGCCTCTACGATCTCGTGGTAGATCAACTCTTGTAATACTCATATCATCAAGATCAATCAAGCAGGAAGTAGGGTATTACCTCCATCGAGAGGGCCCGAACCTGGGTAAACATCGTGTCCCCAGTCTCCTGTTACCATTAGCCTTAGACGCACAGTTCGGGACCCCCTACCCGAGATCCGCCAGTTTTGACACCGACATTGGTGCTTTCATTGAGAGTTCCTCTTTGTCGTTGCTGTAAGGCTCGATGGCTCCTTCAACCTTCAACAACACTGTCCAGGGCGAGACTTTTCTCCCCGGACAGATCTTCGTGTTCGGTGGCTTCGCACTGCGGGCCAATTTGCTTGGCCATCTGGAGCAGATCGACAGCTACGCCCCTGGCCATCAGGTCAGGTTTGGAAACTTGAATTACACGGATGATATCCGCGGAGACTTGATCTTCGATGGATTCGGGCCTGCATCAGAAGTGTCGAATGGTCGCGACGAGCATGACTTAAATCTGCTGTCGGACAGTATTCGGGATATCACCCCTACAGCCGCTCCGGACCTAAATCCGGGGCAGATCACGTCGACCGAGGACGGGTGGATGGACCCCGCCATGGAAGCCGTATACTCTTTGGCGGTAGAGCCGAACACAGACTCCACCATTAAGGGGATCTGTGTCACCAGACCCCCGGACCTGTGTCCGTACGTGGGTTCTAAACCGCGCGCGCCCGGGCCCATCGAGTCCGATTGGGCTCCAATAATGGAGTTCACCGCCGCGGATATCTTTCAGCACCCCCCTTTGGCGATGTGCTAAATTTATTAAAGTCTCTCTCTTTGTCAGAAGACTCTTGGCCGAACTATGCCTGGCCCGAGTGGGATACAGACGACGAAGAAAATCGCCTCCCACCCACCACCCACTTCATAGCCACTGTCGATGACCCAACAGACATGCTTGATTTCGATTTGGACGACATTGACGGTATGGACGTCAATGCAGGGGACGATCTGGAACCACTGCCCATGGAGCGCTGGACCGCCACTTCATCATACGACATCTACATGGTGGACACACCTAAGGAGGACAGCGGTGACAAAAAGGACACAACGGAGGATAAACCCCCCGGACAAAAGCCAAAACAACAGCGCAGGCGCTGCTCTAAGTCCGGTCATAGTAAAAATAGCGATAACAGCGCAAGGAAAAAGGACACTTCGGTGGACCCCAAAGGCAACAATATGAACCCAGCGATGGAGCAAGAAGAGCCAGGCCACGTTGAACAGACGCCCGATCATAGCGATCCCGAGGGCCGAACTCATCAAACTGCCTCCGAAGAGGAGGACAGTCCGGTTGACGATGCATTCATCATCCCGGAAAAACGTTTGGGACAAGATAACCTCCGCAGAAGGCTTATGGCCACAGCGAGGAGCTTAAAAAAGCAGAAGCAAAGGCTTAACACCGCGCAGGATATGCTCAACCGAAGATGGAAGAAAGTGCTAGACACTGAAGGAAAATATGGCGACGATCTCCACACAAAGAGCTACCCAAAACGCAAGTTGTTGCCCGAATTCGACGATGAGGCTGCAGAGCCCATTCAGCCAAAGAACAATACGACCAATCGGCCGGACCTACCACTTCATGGCCGCGATAGAGCAGCCACTGACGCCGCACACGATTTATGTGAGCTCCTGGACAAAAAGGCCGGTGCAACCAGGTCCATTTACGGATCCAGAGGACATGCTCCGACGCAGGATTATGGTCACGAAAACAATCACACTGATCGAATACCAGCTCGGAATCAACACCGGACACAACAACAGCCAACAGCATGCCACGACATGTCCAGATACAGAGGGGATGTGCACCCTGTGTGCTTCACCGATGTGGTGCTGGATCACGAATTTCCACAGGGATTCAAACCCGTGAACATAGAGGCATACGACGGAACGACAGACCCTGGGGTCTGGATTGAAGATTTATCCTACACATCCACATGGCTTGTGGGGATGACCTCCACACCATCAAATACCTTCCACTCAAGCTGAAAGGGCTAGCTCGGCACTGGTTGAAAAGCCTCCCCAAAAATTCAATTGGAAGCTAGGAGGAACTTGAGGACGCTTTCAGGGCCAGTTTTCAAGGGACCTATGTCCGACCTCCAGACGCAGACGATTTAAGTCACATAATACAACAACCCGGAGAGTCAGCCCGCAAGCTTTGGAACAGATTTTTCACTAAGAAGAATCAAATCGTCGACTGTCCGGATGTCGAAGCCCTAGCGGCCTTTAAGCACAATATCCGGGACGAGCGGCTGGCCAGACACCTCGGCCAAGAAAAGCCAAGGACGATGGCAGCCCTAACAAGCCTTATGACCCGCTTTTGTGCGGGCGAAGACAGCTGGTTGGCCCGTAGAGGCACCAGTGACCCAGGCACATCCGAAATTCGAGATGGCAACGGGAAGCCACTGTGCAACAAGAACAAGCGTCAGAACAGTGAAGGAAGTCCGGATAACACGGCGGCCAACGCCGGATTCAGGGGCTCTCGAGCCGGTCAAAGAAAGAAGCCATTTAAAGGCAGCAAAGAAGGACCGTCTGAGGGAGTCCTGGATTTGGGGGTATCCGGACAGCCGGACTATATACATCGTCCGGACTATCGACTCGTGAAGATACAAGACTCAAGACTTCGGCCCGTGTCCAGATAGGACTCTCCTTTGCGTGGAAGACAAGCTTGGCGATCCGCGTATTGTATTTCCTTTCTTGTAACCGACTCCATGTAAACCCTAGCCCTCTCCGGTGTCTATATAAACCGGAGAGGATGGTCCTTAGAAGGCCGATCACAATTACAATCATACCATCATAGGCTAGCTCTTAGGGTTTAGCCTCTACGATCTCGTGATAGATCTACTCTTGTACTACTCATATCTTCAATATTAATCAAGTAGGAAGTAGGGTTTTACCTCCATTGAGAGGGCCCGAACCTGGGTAAACATTGTGTCCCTTGCTTCCTGTTACCATCAGCCTAAGACGCACAGATCGGGACCCCCTACCCGAGATCCGCCGGTTTTGACACCGACATTAGTGCTTTCATTGAGAGTTCCTCTGTGTCGTCGCTTTAAGGCTTGATGGCGTCTTCAATCGTCAACAACACCGTCCAGGGCGAGACTTTTCTCCCCGGTCAGATCTTTGTGTTCGGCGGCTTCGCACTGCGGGCCAATTCGCTTGGTCATCTGGAGCAGATTGAATGCTACGCCCCTGGCCACCAGATCAGGTTCGGAAACCTGAACTACACGGCGGACATTCGCAGAGACTTGATCTTCAACGGATTCGGGCCTGTGCCAGGAGCACTGGACAGTCATGATGAGCACGGCCTAGACCTGCTGTCGGACAATGCTCAGGACATCATCCCTGTAGCAGCTCCGGATTTCAACCCGGAACAGGTTGCGTCGCCCAAGGATGGAGGGTTAGACCCCACCCCGCAGGCCGCACACTCATCGGCGGTGGAGCCAAACACAGGTCGCATCTCTGTGGAGGCCTGTATTCCCCCCCCCCCAGACTCGTATTCGGTCGTTGGTCCCGGTCCGCACACTCTCGAGCCAGTCGAGCTAGGTTGGGCTCCGGTAATGGAGTTTACTGCTGCAGACATCTTTCAGCACTCACCCTTTGGCGACATGCTGAACTCATTAAAGTCTCTCTCTTTGTCAGGAGACTCTAGGCCGAACTATGTTTGGCTTGAGTGGGAAGCAGGCGAGGAAGGAATTCGCTGCCCACCCACCACCCACTTCAGTGCCACGATCGATGATTTAACTGACGTGCTTGACTTAGACTTTGAAGACATCGACGGCATGGACGATGATGCCGGAGACGTACAGGAGCCACCGCTCACAGGGCGGTGGACAGCCACCTCTTCATACGATATATACATGGTGGACACTCCGAAAGAAACCAATGGCGATGAGGCAACGGAGGATAACCCCTCCAAGAAGAAAGCAAAGCATGGGTGTCGCCCGCGCCGCTCCAAGCCCTGCCAAGGCAATACCGGCACCAGAGACGAAAACAATCCGGACGGTGCCGACGATGAATACAACCCCGAAGAGCCCGCCTTTGAGCAGGCCGAACAGGAAGATGGGCACGACAACCCATGTGAACAGGCGACGGACGGGTATACGGAGGAGGACAACTACATGCCCCCCTCCGAAGATGAGATTAGCCTCGGCGACGATGAGTTCGGCGTGCCCGAGGACCCCGTGGAGCAGGAGCGCTTCAAGCGCCGGCTTATTGCCACTGTGAGAAGCCTGAAGAAGAAGAAGCAGCAGCTTCAAGCTAATCAAGACCTGCTCACAAATAGATGGACAGAAGTCCTGGCAGCCGAGGAATATGGACTCGAGCGCCACATGGCTGACCGGCCACCTCGAGGCCGGGATAAAGCGGCATATCAGCCCGAATACCAGCCTGCACCCCCGCACCAGTTTACTACGGCCCGGGGTAATACTCAGGACCTGCGTGATAAACTAGATAACGCTGCAGGACAACCAAGATCGATCTACGGATCACGGGGGCGCGCCGCAGCACATGACGATTACTGTCACACCGGATACACTAACAGCAAATCCGGCCGAGCCGAATACAACCAGTCAGACGCAGCCGGACTGCGTCGCGACATAGCTCGGCACAGAGGCGCCCCACACCCCTCTGCTTCACCGATGAAGTAATGGATCATGAATTCCCAGAAGGGTTCAAACCCGTAAACATCGAATCATACGATGGCACAACAGACCCCGCGGTATGGATCGAAGATTTCCTTCTCCACATTCACATGGCCCGCGGAGATGATCTACATGCCATCAAGTATCTTCCCTTAAGCTCAAAGGACCCGCTCGGCACTAGCTAAACAGACTGCCCGCAAATTCCATTGGCAGTTGGGAAAACCTGGAAGACGCATTTCTTGACAACTTCCAAGGCACATATGTGCGACCTCCGGATGCCGATGACTTGAGCCACATTACTCAACAGCCCGGAGAATCAGCCAGGAAATTTTGGACTCGGTTCCTAACTAAAAAGAACCAAATAGTCGACTGTCCGGACGCCGAAGCCCTGGCGGCCTTCAAGCATAATATCCATGACGAGTGGCTTGCCCGACACCTCGGCCAGGAGAAACCCAAGTCTATAGCAGCTCTCACGACACTAATGACCCGCTTTTGCATAGGCGAGGACAGTTGGTTGGCTCACAGCAGCACTACGCCACATTTTGGCACGTCAGATGTCCGTGACAATAACGGCAAGCTATGGCGCAACAGACACAAGCGACGGAACAACGACGACAACACCGAAGACACATCGGTCAATGCCGGATTCAGCGGATCCAAATCCGGTCAGCGAAAGATGCCATTCAAGAGAAACAATCAGGGACCGTCCAGTCTAGACCGTATACTGGAGCGCTCGTGCCAAATTCATGGCACCCCGGACAAGCCAGCCAACCACACCAATAGAGACTGGTGGGTATTTAAACAGGCCGGCAAAATAAACGCTGAAAACAAGGACAAGGGGCTGCACAACGACGATGACGAGGAGCCCCGGCGCCCGAACATGGGGGGACAGAAGAAATCCCCCCCCCCCCAGGTGAAAACGGTCAACATGATCTACGCCACCCACATCCCCAAGCAGGAACGGAAGCGAGCACTACAGGACGTCTACGCGATGGAGCCAGTCGTCCCCAAATTCAACCCACGGCCAACTTGTCCGATCACCTTTGATCGTAGGGATCATCCTACTAGCATCCGTCACGGCGGCTCAACCGCATTGGTTCTAGACCCAATCATAGACGGATTTCACCTCACAAGAGTCCTTATGGATGGAGGCAGCAGCCTGAACCTGCTTTACCAGGATACAGTGCGCAAAATGGGCATCGATCCTTCAAGGATTAAGCCCACCAAAACCACCTTTAAAGGTGTAATTCCTGGAGTAGAGGCCCGTTGTACGGGCTCTATAATGTTGGAAGTGGTCTTCGGATCTCCGGATAACTTCCAAAGCGAAGAGCTCATCTTCAATATCGTCCCTTTCCATAGTGGTTACCACGCACTGCTCGGACGAACCGCATTCGCTTGATTCAATGCGGTACCACACTATGCATACCTCAAGCTCAAGATGTCAGGCCCGCGCGGGGTCATAACAGTCAACGGAAATATGGACCGCTCTCTCCGTACAGAAGAGCACACTGCAGCCCTTGCGGCAGAAGTACAATGCAGCCTCCTCCGGCAAACCACCAGTCCGGAGACGACAATCTCAAGCTCCGTCAAGCGAGGGTGGAACACCCCGCAACAGGATCAGTAGGCACGCCAAGAGCATGACTAGCAGTCCGGCCTCCGCTCAAATCCCATCAAAGCAGCATTCGTGCCCCACGTACACAATTACACACTCAAAATACCATGGGCACAGGCGGAGGCGTAGCAGTGGCTCAGTCAACAGTACGATATTGCTTCGTAACCTTTTCTTTTACCTTTAAGGACATGGCTTTAGTGCAGCTTCTCCAGAAGAGCTGGATTGTCGGACTTACATAGGAGAGCAAACCAAGGAGGCAACATGCTTTGCGCACGGAAGGAAATACCCAGGTGGAATCTATTTGCGATCATTATACCTGCTTTATCTATCTGTATGTAGCCTGCCTCTGGATAGGGTATGTCAAATAATCCTATTTATCTTTGCTTAATGCATTCATTGTAAACATACGCCTAAACGTATTATTCATCAATGGGAGATCATCTATAGCGTCACCTTATTATTCTTATTTGAGCATTTTTTCTTACAAATGTCTTTTAATATTGCATCCGTACACTTTGGTACGTTGAGTTTGCCAGGGGCTTCTTATGGCGCCCCATAATACGGCATGACAAGTCCGAACACTTTCAACAGTGCGGTACCCCGAACTTATAGCATTAAATGCATCAGCGAATCATGTCTTGGGTCTACAGTTGGGATAGCCCGCTCCCTTGTTTTGGTGCCTTACGTTCCATTATATCAGCTAAGGTAGCAGGGAGAACTACTACGACTGTGTCCTGGTTCTTTCGGACGAGCACCTCAGTAGAGAAAGCCGAAAACTGACCGGCATGATGTGGTGAGAGTTGGTCGCTGTTTGAGAGGTCTTAAAATCCTTAAAGAATTTTCCGCTTTAGGCGATAAATCGGCTTCGTCCGATCTAGGCGTGTATAGCGCCCCAATTCGGTCTTCCGGATTCTAGGGGCTTCGCCAAAATTTATAATTGTAGACTTCTATGGCTAAGTGAAGGTTATAAAGGCGCATAATCCAATTGCCTTGTTCGCTGCGCTGGACACCTCCTTAAGGGACCAAACATTTGGATAAAGAGTGTCCGGGTTATCCACGAACACCCCAGTACTAGTTACATGGGGGCGGAAGCCGACGACTGGCCTACTTTCAGAATTTGATAAACAACCGCACAGAAGGTAATATTTTAAATAACAAAAGGCTCCATAGCGCAAGTAACTTCTTCTTTAAATTACAAACATGATAGAAGTGAATTCATTCAAAAATTATGTCCTTGGTACATTCGTCGGCCACGAGGTGAGCACCCTTCATAACGCCATCATAATACTTCTCGGGAACGTGATGCGGCTTGCCCTCTGGCGGCCTGTCCTTCACCGTCTTCTCCGCATCCAGCTTGCCACAATGCACCTTTGCACGGGCAAGGGCCCAGCAAGCACCCTCAATGCAAACGGATCGCTTGATGACTTCCAGTCGCGGACAGGCATTCACCATCCGCTTGATCAGGCTGAAGTAGCTGGTGGGCAGGGGCTCACCAAGCCACATCCGGACTATGAAATCCTTCATAGCCACTTCGGCCGCCGTGTGGAGTTCGACCAACTGCTTCAGTTGGTCACTCAGAGATGTTGGATGTTCGGCCCCAGCATACTGGGACCAGAACAGCTTCTCCGTTGAGCTCCCCTCCTGAGCACAGTAGAACTCCGCGGCGTCTGATACGCTGCATGGCAGATCTGCGAATGCCCCTGGAGAGCTCCGGACTCGTGTAAGTAAAAGAAATGCCTCCTCCACATGTTTGCTTTGCATAAAGAATTTCTTACCTTCCGCTATCTTTTTGGCCTCCTGGATTTCCTACTGCGCCCTCTTGGCTTCGGCCTTGGCGTCTTTTACACTTGTAAGGGCCTTCGCAAGCTCAGCCTCTTTTGCTTTAAGCTCACGCTCCACGGACTCGAACCTTTTGCCGAGCTCCTGGAGCTCTTCTTGTACCTCGCCCACTCGGGCCTCTTGATTTTTGCGCTCCTCGCGTTCCAAGGCCGCCTTGTGTTCGGCCTCGGACAATGCTTTCTTAAGAGACGCCACTTCGGTGGTGGCCTCTATCACCAAATCACGACGCCTCATCGTTAGAATAACCAATTTTATTTATACTTTACTATATGGGAGAGGGGAATCATTCATCTTTGCTCTCATCGAGCTGCCTCCTCGTGAGGCCGAGCTCTCCGTGTGCCCGCTCCAAGTCCTGCTTTAGGCCGGCGATTTCGGCCGTTCGGACAGCAGCGGCCAGTAGCACAGCCTGTTTATTCACATTCAAACTTACTATTAGAATCCTGCAGATTATAATTGACCCTCCGTTTGGTTTTTCCTTCCGAAACACCAAACAGAGTATCAGGGGCTACTACCTATCGGGTGGTAATTTCACATATTTTCACTAGTTACCTCAAAGCCTGTTAGGAGGCTGGTGCAGGCTTCGGTTAGTCCGCTCTTGGCAGACGACACCTTATGAACCACCGCACTCATGAGAGTACGGTGCTCTTCATCTATGGAAGCGTCGCGAAGCGCTTCCAGCACACGATCCGACGCCTCGGGCATAGTGGAAGTACTTGACACAGATGGCTCGCCCTCCTTAACGAGGGGTTGTCCGCCTGAGTCCGGAACCACGGTAGGTTCCGGCATGGTGTTCGGCTGAGAGTCCGGCTTACTGTGGCTCTCACCAACACGATCCGCGGGGACCTTGAACCCCGCGTGTCCGACGTGTGGAAGCCGCCTGGGGACTGCTACCTCTTGAGCACTGCGTTGGATTTCCCCAAAGAGGAGAGGATGATGCAGTAAAGTAGCGTAAGTATTTCCCTCAGTTTTTGAGAACCAAGGTATCAATCCAGTAGGAGACCACGCACAAGTCCCTCGTACCTACACAAAACGATAGCTACTCGCAACCAACGCGATTAGGGGTTGTCAATCCCTTCAGGGTCACTTACGAGAGTGAGATCTGATAGAGATGATAAATAATATTTTTGGTATTTTTGATAGATGCAAAGTGAAAAGTAAAAGGCAAAGTAAAAACAAAGCAAGTAAATAAAGCGATAGAGATTGATATGATGAGAATAGACCCGGGGGCCATAGGTTTCACTAGTGGCTTCTCTCAAGAGCATAGATATTCTACGGTGGGTGAACAAATTACTGTTGAGCCATTGACAGAATTGAGCATAGTTATGAGCATATCTAGGCAATGATCATGTATATAGGCATCACGTCCGAGACAAGTAGATCGAAACGATTCCGCATCTACTACTATTACTCCACTCGTTGACCGCTATCCAGCATGCATCTAGAGTATTAAGTTAAAAACAGAGTAACGCCTTAAGCAAGATGACATGATGTAGAGGGATAAATTCATGCAATATGATAAAAAACCATCTTGTTATCCTCGATGGCAACAATACAATACGTGCCTTGCAACCTTTTTTGTCACTGGGTAAGGACACTGCAAGATTGAACCCAAAGCTAAGCACTTCTCCCATTGCAAGAACTACCAATCTAGTTGGCCAAACCAAAAAGGATAATTCGAAGAGACTTGCAAAGATAACTCAATCATACATAAAAGAATTCAGAGAAGATTCAAATATTTTCCATAGATAATACTGGATCATAAACCCACAATTCATCGGTCTCAACAAACACACCGCAAAAAGAAGATTACATCTAATAGATCTCCACAAGAGAGGGGGAGAACATTGTATTGAGATCCAAAAAGAGAGAAGAAGCCATCTAGCTACTAGCTATGGACCCGAAGGTCTAAAGTAAACTACTCACACTTCATCGGAGGGGCTATGGTGTTGATGTAGAAGCCCTCCGTGGTAGATGCCCCCTCTGGCGGAGCTCCGAAAAAGGCCCCAAGATGGGATCTCGTGGATACAGAAGGTTACGGCGGTGGAATTAGGTTTTTGGCTCTCCTTTTGATCTGTCGGGGGTACGTAGGTATATATAGGAGGAAGGAGTACGTCGGTGGAGCAACAGGGGGCCCACGAGGTAGGGGGCGCGCCTAGGGGGGCGCACCCTCCACCCTCGTGACCGCCTCTGGCACTTCTTGGAGTAGGGTCCAAGTCTCCTGGATCACGTTCGGTGAGAAAATCACGTTCCCGAAGGTTTCATTCCGTTTGGACTCCGTTTGATATTCCGTTTCTTTGAAACACTGAAATAGGCAAAAAAACAGCAATTCTGGGTTGGGCCTCCAGTTAATAGGTTAGTCCCAAAAATAATATAAAAGTGGAAAATAAAGCCCAATATAGTCCAAAACAGTAGATAAAGTAGCATGGAGCAATCAAAAATTATAGATACGTTGGAGACGTATCAGGCATCCCCAAGCTTAATTCCTGCTCGTCCTCGAGTAGGTAAATGATAAAAAAGAATTTTTGATGCGGAGTGATACTTTGGCATAATTTCATTGTAAATCTTCTTAATTGTGATATGAATATTCAGATCCGAAAGATTCAAGACAAAAGTTCATATTGACACAAAAATAATAATACTTTAAGCATACTAATCAAAGCAATCATGTCTTCTCAAAATAGCATGGCAAAAGAAAGTTCATCCCTACAAAATCATATAGTAAGGCTATGCTTCATTTTCGTCACACAAAGATGTTCCCAACTTCGATACCCCCGATGACATGCCAAGCAATTGTTTCATGCTTAAATAATCTCAAACTTTTTCAACCTTCACGCAATACATGAGCGTGAGCCATGGATATAGCACTATGGGTGGAATAGAATATGATGATGGGGATTGTGTGGAGAAGACAAAAAAGGAGAAAGTCTCACATTGACGAGGATAATCAAAGGGCTATGGAGATGCCCATCAATTGATGTCAACATGAGGAGTAGGGATTGCCATGCAACGGATGCACTAGAGCTATGAATGCTCAACAAAAGAAAACTAGTGGGTGTGCATCCAACTCGCTTGCTCATGAAGACCTAGGGCATTTGAGGAAGCCCATCGTAGGAATATACAAGCCAAGTTCTATAATGAAAGATTCCCACTAATATAAAAAGGACAACTTATGAGACTCACTACATGAATAACAAGGTGCTACTTTGAAGCACAATATATGAGACTCACTACATGAAGAACAAGGTGCTACTTTGAAGCACAAGTGTGGAAAAAGAGATAGTAGCATTGCCCTTTTTTCTTTTCTTTTTTTTCTCTTTTTTTGGGCCTTTCCTTTTTTTTCTTTTGGCCTTTCTTTTTTTCTTTTTTTTCTTTTGGGCAATGCTCTAATAATGATGATCATCACACTTCTATTGATTACAACATAAGGATTACAACTCGAAACTTAGAACAAGATATGACTCTATATGAATGCCTCCGGCGGTGTACCGGGATGGTGCAATGAATCAAGAGTGACATGTATGAAAAATAATGCATGGTGGTCTTGCCACAAAGACGATGTCAACTACATGATCATGCAATGGCAATATGACAAAAGTAATGTATGTCATGATGATGATGGTGGAAGTTGCATGGCAATATATCTCGGAATGGCTATGGAAATGCCATAATAGGTAGGTATGGTGGCTGTTTTGAGGAAGATATAAGGAGGTTTATGTGTGATAGAGCGTATCGTATCACGGGGTTTGGATGCACCGGCGAAGTTTGCACCAACTCTCAAGGTGAGAAAGGGCAATGCACAGTACCGAAGAGGCTAACAAAGGTGGAAAGGTGAGAGTGCGTATAATCCATGGACTCAACATTAGTCAAAAGAACTCATATACTTATTGCAAAGATTTAGAAGTCATCAAAAATCAAGTACTACGTGCATGCTCCTAGGGGGATAGATTGGTAGGAAAAGACCATCGCTCGTCCCCGACCGCCACTCATAAGGATGCACAAGTCAGGTACACTTCATGTTTCAAATTTGTTACACAACTTTAACCATACGTGCATGCTACGGGACTTGCAAACTTCAACACAAGCATTTCTCAAATTCATAATCACCCAACTAGCACGACTTTGATATTATCACCTCCATATCTCAAAACAATTATCAAGCATCAAACTTATCTTAGCATTCAATTCACTCAAAAGAAAGTTTCACATATCTTGAATACCAAGTATATTAACATTAAGCAAATTACCATGCTATTAACGAATCTCAAAATAATCTAAGTGAAGCAATGAGAGATCAATAGTTTCTTTAAAACAAATCCACCACCGTGCTCTAAAAGATATAAGTGAAGCACTAGAGCAAAAATTATCACGCTCAAAAGATATAAGTGAAGCACATAGAGTATTCTAACAAATTCCAATTCATGTATGGCTCTCTCAAAAGGTGTGTACAGCAAGGATGATTGTGGTAAACTAACAAGCGAAGACACAAATAATACAAGACGCTCCAAGCAAAACACATAACATGTGGTGAATAAAAATATAGCTCCAAGTAAATTACTGATGGAAGTGGACGAAAGAGGGGATGCCTTCCGGGGCATCCCCAAGCTTTGACTTTTTGGTGTCCTTGGATTATCTTGGGGGTGCCATGGGAATCCCCAAGCTTAGGCTCTTGTCACTCCTTATTCCATAATCCATCAAAAGAATTCACCCAAAACTTGAAAACTTCACAACACAAAACTCAACAGAAATCTCGTGTGCTCCATTAGAGAAAGAAAACAAAAGACTACTTCAAGGTACTGTAATGAACTCATTCTTTATTTATATTGGTGTTAAACCTACTGTATTCCAACTTCTCTATGGATTATAAACTATTTTACTAGCCACAGATTCATCAAAATAAGCAAACAACACACGTAAAACAGAATCTGTCAAAAACAGAACAGTCTGTAGAAATCTGTAACTAACGCAAACTTCTGGAACTCTAAAAATTCTACCAAAATAGGATGTACTGGAAAATTTGTCTATTGATCAGCAGCAAAAAGAATCAATGCAAAAGCACGTTTCTGTGATTTATTGAATTTTTTATAGTGAGCACAAAGTTTCTGTTTTTCAGCAGAATCAAATCAACTATCATCATAGCTTATCCTATAGGTTCTACTTGGCACAAACACTAATTAAAACATAAAACCACATCTAAACATAGGCTAGATGGATTATTTATTTCTAAACAGAAGCAAAAACAAAAAACAAAAAATAAAATTGGGTTGCCTCCCAACAAGCGCTATCGTTTAACGCCCCTAGCTAGGCATAAAAGCAAGGATAGATCTAGGTATTGCCATCTTTGATAGGCAATCCATAAGTGGCTCTCATGATAGATTCATATGGTAATTTTATTTTCTTTCTAGGTAAGTGTTCCATGCCCTTCTTTAAGGGAAATTGGAATCTAATATTCC
Organism: Triticum dicoccoides; assembly: GCF_002162155.2. Lineage (NCBI taxonomy): Eukaryota > Viridiplantae > Streptophyta > Magnoliopsida > Poales > Poaceae > Triticum > Triticum dicoccoides. The sequence continues at coordinate 683,634,818 of NC_041383.1, read as the reverse complement.
CTTCCTTCATATCAATAATTGCACCAATCGTTCTAAGGAAAGGTCTACCAAGAATAATAGGACATGAAGGATTGCAATCTATATCAAGAACGATAAAATCTACGGGAACATAATTCCTATTTGCAACAATAATAACATCATTAATTCTTCACATGGGCTTTTTAATAGTGGAATCCGCAAGATGCAAGTTTAGAGAGCAATCATCAAAGTCACGGAAATCTAGCAAATCACACAAAGTTTTGGGAATAGTAGAGACACTAGCACCCAAATCACACAAAGCATGAAACTCATAATTTTTAATTTTAATTTTAATAGTAGGTTCCCACTCATCATAGAGTTTTCTAGGGATAGAAACTTTCAACTCAAGTTTTTCTTCATAAGATTGCATCAAGGCATCAACAATGTGTTCGGTAAAGGCCTTATTTTGACTATAAGCATGAGGAGAATCTAGCACGGATTGCAACAAGGAAATACAACCAATCAAAGAGCAATTTTCATAATTAAATTCCTTGAGATCCAAAATAGTGGGTTTAGCAACATCTCGGTTTTTATTTATTTCAATCCCACTTTCATCAATTTCATCATCAAGATCTAGAAACTCCGAATTCTTAGAACGCCTTCTAGGTAAAGGAAGATCATATTAAGTTTCATCAAGATTCATATTGCAAAATAAAGATTTACTGGGGGACACATCAATAACTTTTAGATCTTCATCTTGATTTTCATGGGAATTGGAAGAACACGCTTTAATAAAGGCATCTTTGGAAGCACGCATCCTAGCGGTTCTTTCTTTGCACTCATCAATGGAAATTCTCATGGCTTTGAGAGACTCATTGATATCATGCTTAGGAGGAATAGATCTAACCTTTAAAGAATCAATCTCAAGAGAACTTCTATCAACGTTCCTAGCCAAATCATCAACTTTAAGCAATTTCTCTTCAAGTAAAGCATTAAAATTCTTTTGTGAATTCATAAACTCTTTAACACTACTCTCAAATTCAGAGGGCATCTTATTAAAATTTCCATAAGAGTTGTTGTAGGAATTTCCATAATTATTAGAAGGATTACTAGGGTAAGGCCTAGGATTAAAATTCCCTCTATACGCGTTGTTTCCAAAACTATTCCTACCAACAAAATTCACATCCATAGATTCATTATTATTCTCAAGCAAGGTAGACAAAGGCATATCATTGGGATCAAGAGGAGTATTTTTAGGAGCAAACATCTTCATAAGTTCATCCATCTTTTCACTCAAAACATTAGTTTCTTCTATAGCATGCACTTTTTTACTAGAAGATCTTTCGGTGTGCCATTGAGAATAATTAGCCATAATATTATCAAGAAATTTTGTAGCATCTCCTAACGTAATTTCCATAAATGTGCCTCCCGCGGCCAAATCTAAAAGATTTCTAGAAGCAAAATTCAATCCGGCATAAAAAATTTGTATGATCATCCATAAATTCAAACCATGAGTAGGGCAATTGCGAAGCATTAATTTCATTCTTTCCCAAGATTGGGCAACATGCTCATGACCAAGTTGTTTAAAATTCATGATATCGTTCCTAAGAGTGATAATCTTAGCGGGAGGAAAATACTTAGAGATAAAAGCATCTTTGCACTTGTTCCAAGAATCAATACTATTTTTAGGCAAAGATGAAAACCAAACTTTAGCATGATCTCTAACCGAAAACGGAAATAACTTCAATTTGACAATATTGTTATCCGTATCTTTCTTCTTTTGCATATCACGCAAATCAACAAAATTGTTTAGATGAGTAGCGGCATCTTCACTAGGAAGGCCGGCGAATTGATCTTTCATAACAAGATTCAATAAAGCGGTATTGATTTCACAAGACTCATCATTATTAAGAGGATCAATCGGAGTGCTAAGGAAATCATTATTATTGGTATTCGAGAAATCACACAATTTGGTATTATCTTGTGCCATGGCAACAAGTAATCCAACACAAGCAAACAGAAAGGCAACGGGAAAAAGGCAAACGGGGAAGAGAGGAGGAGATTGGGAAAGAGACGACAAATAAAACGGCAAGGGTGAAGTGGGGGAGAGGAAAACGAGAGGCAAATAATGTAATGCAAGAGATAGGGATTGTGATGGGTACTTGGTATGGTTGACTTGCTTGCGTGAGCCTCCCCGGCAACGGCGCCAGAAATTCTTCTTGCTACCTCTTGAGCACTACGTTGGATTTCCCCGGAGAGGAGAGGATGATGCAGTAAAGTAGCGTAAGTATTTCCCTCAGTTTTTGAGAACCAAGGTATCAATCCAGTAGGAGACCACGCACAAGTCCCTCGTACCTACACAAAATGATAGCTACTCGCAACCAACGCGATTAGGGGTTGTCAATCCCTTCACGGTCACTTACGAGAGTGAGAACTGATAGAGATGATAAATAATATTTTTGGTATTTTTGATAGATAGATGCAAAGTGAAAAGTAAAAGGCAAAGCAAGTAAATAAAGCGATAGAGATTGATATGATGAGAATAGACCCGGGGCCATAGGTTTCACTAGTGGCTTCTCTCAAGAGCATAGATATTCTACGGTGGGTGAACAAATTACTGTTGAGCAATTGACATAATTGAGCATAGTTATGAGCATATCTAGGCAATGATCATGTATATAGGCATCACGTTCGAGACAAGTAGATCGAAACGATTCTGCATCTACTACTATTACTCCACTCATCGACCGCTATCCAGCATGCATCTAGAGTATTAAGTTAAAAACAGAGTAATACCTTGAGCAAGATGACATGATGTAGAGGGATAAATTCATGCAATATGATAAAAAAAACCATCTTGTTATCCTCGATGGCAACAATACAATACGTGCCTTGCAACCCTTTCTGTCACTGGGTAAGGACACCGCAAGATTGAACCCAAAGCTAAGCACTTCTCCCATTGCAAGAACTACCAATCTAGTTGGCCAAACCAAAAAGGATAATTCGAAGAGACTTGCAAAGATAACTCAATCATATATAAAAGAACTCAGAGAAGATTCAAATATTTTCCATAGATAATACTGGATCATAAATCCACAATTCATCGGTCTCAACAAACACACTGCAAAAAGATTACATCGAATAGATCTCCACAAGAGAGGGGGAGAACATTGTATTGAGATCCAAAAAGAGAGAAGAAGCCATCTAGCTACTAGCTATGGACCCGAAGGTCTGAAGTAAACTACTCACACTTCATCAGAGGGGCTATGGTGTTGATGTAGAAGCCCTCCGTGGTAGATGCCCCCTCCGGTGGAGCTCTGGAACATGCCCCAAGATGGGATCTCGTGGATACAGAAGGCTATAGTGGTGGAATTAGGTTTTTGGCTCTCCTTTTGATCTGTCGGGGGTACGTAGGTATATATAGGAGGAAGGAGTACGTCGGTAGAGCAACAGGGGGCCCACAAGGTAGGGGGGGCGCCCTCCACCCTCGTGACCGCCTCTGGCACTTCTTGGAGTAGGGTCCATGTCTCCTGGATCACGTTCAGTGAGAAAATCACGTTCCCGAAGGTTTCATTCCGTTTGGACTCCATTCGATATTTCGTTTCTTCAAAACACTGAAATAGGCAAAAAACAGCAATTCTGAGTTGGGCCTCCGGTTAATAGGTTAGTCCCAAAAATAATATAAAAGTGGAAAATAAAGCCCAATATAGTCCAAAACAGTAGATAAAGTAGCATGGAGCAATCAAAAATTATAGATACGTTGGAGACGTATCAGGGGCGCCTCCAGATCCACCTCCTCCGCTCGGGGAGCCTTTGGGACAACACCTCCGTGTCGTCCGCAGGCCAAGGAGAAGTGGCCATCGGGAGTGAGTTCATTGCTGACTCACTCAAGGACCCATCCGAAGACGACACTTCGGGATGGGCCCTGACCGGACTGCATACAAGTTCGGCATTACAACAAAACTATGAAGCAGAATTATGATGGAGTGCGGGTACTTACGATCGCACTAGGGGCTTCTTCCTGGGCAGGCACCCTTCCTCGCTGTCGGCGGCGGTGGCGGAGTAGTCCAGAAGGGACACCTTTCTGTTCTTGGACATCCCAGCCTCCCCCACCAGGGCAGCCTTCCTCTTTTTCTCCCCCCAGTGCGGGGAGGTGGAGTTTCTTCTTGTTTTCCCCCGCTTCCGTGGGAGGAATCTGCCTCGTCGTCATCGGACGACAAGGGTATGATGGCCTTGCACCGGGGGCTCTCCTGGTCCCCTGGTCCGCCCTCTCCGCCCCCCCCCCCGTCCTTTCCGGATGGGGCGGCCTCCTCCTCTTCTTCTTCTTCCCCTTTGGGGGAGGAGTGCGCCTCGTCGTCTTCGGACGAGGCTTGCGCAACCTTACGTCGGAGACCCTTTTGGGTCCCCGGGGCCTTCTTATCGGCCTTCTTCTCCGGCCCCTTATAGGGCGCCGGGACCAGCATCTTCGTCAGAAGATCATTAGCTGGGCTTTCTGGCAGCGGAGCCGAACAGTCAATCCACTCCGCTGTCTCCACATAATCCTGCACAAATATACACAATTACTTAAGACTCCCCAATGAATGTATTGGGAAAAACCGAATCCGGTGGCGGCCTGAGAACTCACCTGAATAGGACACCGTGCGGCGTGGAGCCCACGGTCCTCGGATATGGGAGGAGGTACTTCAAAGGCCTTGAACAACGCCTTCCACGCGTTTTTGTGCTTCATGCCGTAGAGCCTCTGAAGCGTCTGGTGTTCGGCCGGGACAAACTCCCACAGATTGAATGCTCGCCTTTGGCACGGTAGTATCCGGCGAACGAGCATGACCTGGATCACGTTGACAAGCTTGATGTTCTTGTCCCTCATGCCCTTGATGCAGTTTGTGAATCCGGTCAGCTATGTAGATTCGCCCCATAACAGGCCCTTCTGTTCCCAGGAGGTGAGCCGCATAGGGGTTCTAGATCGGAACTCGGGGGCCGCCACCCAGTTGGCGTCGCACGGCTCGGTGATGTAGAACCATCCCGATTGCCACCCCTTCACGGTTTCCGCAAGGAGCCGTCAAGCCAGGTGACGTTAGGCATTTTGCTCACCATGGCTCCTCCGCACTCCGCTTGCTGGCCGCTCACTATCTTCGGCTTCACGCAGAAGGTTTGGAGCCACAAGCCGAAATGAGGCTTGATGCGGAGGAAAGCCTCGCACACGACGATGAACGCCGAGATGTTGAGGACGAAGTTCGGGGCTAGATCATGGAAATCTAGCCCGTAGTAGAACATGAGCCCGCGGACGAAGGGGTGGAGTGGAAACCCCAGTCCACGGATGAAGTGGGCAAGGAACACGACCCTCTCGTGGGGTCCTGGAGTTGGAATGACCTGTCCGCCGTCTGGTAGCCGGTGCGCTATGTCTGCGGCCAAGTATCCGGCCGCCCGAAGACTTGCGATGTTCTTCTCCTTCACGGTGGAAGCCACCCATTTGCCTCCTGTTCCAGACATGTTTAGCTGTGCGGAGAAGACTTGGACTAGGGTGCTGGAGCTCGAGGAGGCAAGAGTGGGCAGAGGAGGAAGAAGGCGTGGGTAAGAATGGGGAACTCTTATCCCTTTATAGAGGCGACGAAAGCGGTGCGCCTCCCCACTAGCCTATTGAGAATTGCTTACTTCCCAAGCGCCACGATTGATGGCATGGGGGGATTACCCATACCCGTATTGATGAGAATCCCGTGATAAGGGGACATGATCTCTGCTTCGACAAGACGTGTCAAGGAAACCGCCTCGCAATGCACGCTGTGGCTGGTTGTGAAAAAACGGTTCGAATAATGACCTGGCTGTAATGGCATGTCACGTCGTCTAAAAGTTGTCAGCTGAAGTATCATTCTCTCTATGGTGGTATGTGAAGATCATTTTGCAAATCCGGACACGGTCTACGTGTTTGATAATAACCTTGGAGTATTCGGAGAATGAACCCGTCTTGCAATGCCGAAGACAAGACTGTGCGTCGGACTCATTATCATTGAAGCCTGGTTCAGGGGCTACTGAGGGAGTCCTGGATTTGGGGGTATCCGGACAGACGGACTATATACATCGTCCGGACTATCGAAGCGTGAAGATACAAGACTCAAGACTTCGGCCCGTGTCCAGATGAGACTCTCCTTTGCGTGGAAGACAAGCTTGGTGATCCGGATATTGTATTTCCTTCCTTGTAACCGACTCCATGTAAACCCTAGCCCTCTCTGGTGTCTATATAAATCAGAGAGGATGGTCCTTAGAAGGCCAATCACAATTACAATCATACCATCATAGGCTAGCTCTTAGGGTTTAGCCCCTATGATCTCATGGTAGATCTACTCTTGTACTACTCATATCTTCAATATTAATCAAGCAGGAAGTAGGGTTTTACCTCCATCGAGAGGGCCCGAACCTGGGTAAACATTGTGTCCCTTGCTTCCTGTTACCATCAGCCTAAGACGCACAGATCGGGACCCCCTACCCGAGATCTGCCGGTTTTAACACCGACAGTGTGTGTATCCGGGTAATAATCGGATGGTCGTCAAGGAGAATATCTAAGGATTCCCTTATGCGATCGAGCTGTTTCCTTCCTTGGTATATTCGTCCCCTCTTGGGTCTGGTCGCCATGTTGCCAGTGGTGGCCTACAAAAGTGGACCTGCAAGGAAAGTGCAAAAAGATATTTGTGTGCCACAGAGCGGTTAAGCCGCATTAGGTGGTCTGGTATGGCATTGTCTCCGCATACCGCTGAAGTAATTAATGGAGCTCTTGACGAGCTGGGCTATCTTGCCGCGTAGTAGTCCGGACTCTTTCAACTGTGTCCGAGAACCTGGCTGTTGAATGAAGGTTCGATTAAAAAATGCTAGTCTACACTTCCACTGTTAAGGCGACAATGTGCTCTTTAGTACGGGGGAGCATTTGTAGTTAACTGTTATGACGCCGCGTGGACCGGGCATTTTGAGCTTGAGATAAGCATAATGTGGCACCGCATTGAATTGAGCGAACGCGGTTCGTCCGAGTAGTGCATGATAGCTGCTACGAAAAGGGATGATTTCAAAGATTAACTCTTCGTTACGGTAGTTATCCGGGTGTCCGAAGACTACTTCCAGAGTGATGAAGCCTGTACAGTATGCCTCCACCCTTGGTATCACATCGTTAAAAGTGGTTTTAGTGGGTTTGATCTTTGAAGGATCGATGCCCATCTTGCGTACTGTATCTTGATAAAGCAGGTTCAGGCTACTGCCACCGTCCATAAGGACTCGTGTGAGGTGAAATCCGTCAACTATTGGGTCAAGGACTAATGCGGCTGAGTTGCCCTGACGGGCATTGGCCGAACGATCCTTGTTGTCAAAGGTGATCTGGCCGGACAACCATGGGTTGTGTTTTGGGGTGACTAGCTCCGCTACGTCGTCATCCCTAAGAACGCGCCTCTGTTCCTGCTTAGGAATATGGGTGGCGTTTATCATATTCACCGTTTTGATTTGCGGAGGAAACTTCTTCCGCCCTCCAATGTTCGGTGGCCTGGGCTCCTCGCCGTCGTCCTCGCTTTGCGACCCCTTCTCCTTGTTTTCGGCACCTGACATACCGGCCTGTTTGAAGACCCAGCATTCTCTGTTGGTATGATTGGCTGGTGTTCCTGGGGTGCCATGAATTTGGCATGGTCGGTCGAGTATACGGTCCAGACTGGACATGCCCCGACTGTTTCTTTTAAACAGCCTCTTCCGTTGACCGGGCTTGGAGCCATTGAATTCGGCATTGACGGTCGTATCTTCGGTGTTGTCGCCGTTATTCCGCCGCTTGTGTTTGCTGCGTTGGGGCTTATTGTTGCTTCTTGCTTTAGAAGCCCCCGGTTTGCTTGGGGTGCTGTTGTTACAAGCCAACCAACTATCTTCGCCCGCGCAAAATCGGGCCATGAGTGTCGTGAGGGCTGCCATAGATTTCGCCTTCTCTTGGCCGAGGTTTCGGGCAAGCCACTCATCACAGATGTTATGCTTAAAGGCCGCTAGGGCTTCGACATCCGGACATTCGACAATTTGGTTCTTTTTAGTTAGGAACCGAGTCCAGAATTTCCTGGCTGACTCTCCGGGTTGTTGGGTTATATGACTTAAATCATCAACATCCGATGGCCGCACATAAGTGCCCTGGAAGTTATCCAGGAATGCGTCTTCCATGTTCTCCCAACTTCCAATAGAGTTTGCCGGCAAACTATTCATCCAATGCCGAGCCGGTCCCTTGAGTTTTAGTGGGAGATACTTGATGGCATGTAGATCATCGCCGTGGGCCATGTGAATGTGGAGAAGGAAATCTTCTATCCATACCGCGGGGTCTGTACTCCCATCATAGGGCTCGATATTCACGGGCTTAAACCCTTCTGGGTATTCATGCTCCATTACTTCATCAGTGAAGCATAGGGGGTGTGTGGCGCCTCTATGATGGGCTACATCACGATGCAGCTCGAGTGAGTCTGGTCTGCTGTATTCGGCCCGGCCGGATTTGTATTTAGTATATCCGGCGTGGCGGTCATCGTCACGCGTTGAGGCGCGCCCCCTTGATCTGTAGATCGATCTTGACTGTCCTGCTTTGTTTTCCAGTTTGTCTCGCAGGTCATGCGTGTAGCCCCGGGCCTTCGTGTTTTTATTTGTTTGGCGACAGGGTGCGGGCTGGTGTTCGGGCTGATACGCCGCTTTTTCTCGGCCATGAGGTGGCCGGTTAGCCTCATCCTGCATTGGTAGTGTAGGCTCTAGTGCCTCCTCCTCGAATTGAGGTAACAACCTGTGCTTTGGGTAACTTTTGGTTGGGCGCTCGAGTCCGTATTCCTCGGCTGCCAGGACCTCAGTCCATCTATCAGTTAGCAGATCTTGATCAGCTTGAAGCTGCTGCTATTTTTTCTTCAGGCTTTTTGCAGTGTCTATAAGCCGGCGCTTGAAGCGCTCCTGCTCGACGGGATCCTCAGGCACGATAAATTCTTCATCGCCGAGGCTCACCTCGTCTTCGAAGAGAGGCATGTAATTGTCATCCTCCAAGTCTCCATCCATTGCCTGTTCATCAGGGCTAGCTTGCCCGTCCTCCCGTCTGGCTTGCTTCAAGCTTGGCTGGGCGGGATTGTTTTCGTCTTCGGCATCACCCGGAGTGCTATCGTCTCTTGTGCTGGTATCACTATTCTTGCTGTGGCGGGGCTTAGAGCGGCGCCGCTGACGCCGGTGCTTAGATTGCTTCTCGAGGGGATTATCCTCCATTGCCTCATCGCCATTGCTTTCTTTGGGTGTGTCAACCGTATATATATCATATGATGAGGTGGCTGTCTAGCGCCCTGTGGGCGGTGGTTCCTGTTCTTCTCCGGTATCGTTGTCCATACCGTCGATGTCTTCGGAGTCGAAATCAAGCATGTCGGTTAAGTCGTTGACAGTGGCTATTAAGTGGGTGGTGGGTGGGCAACAAATTTCTTTGTCGTCCGCTTCCCACTCAAGCCGGACATAGTTCGACCAAGAGTCTCCTGACAGGGAGAGAGACTTTAACAAGGTTAGCACGTCGCCCAAGGGTGAGTGCTGAAAAATATCCGTGGAGGTAAACTCCATGATCGATGCCCAATCAGGTTTGATAGGCATGGATGCGCGCGGTTCGGAGCCTATGGCCGGAGACGAGTCCGAGGGTCCGATGACACATGCCTCATTGGAGGCGAAGTCTGTGTTCGGCTCTATCGCCAATGAGTATGCGGCCTCCGTGGCGGGGTCTATCCTCCCGTCCTCGGATGGCACGATCTGCTCCGGATTTAGAGCCGGGGCAGCTGCAGGTGTGATCTCTTGAACGCCGTCCGATGGCAGATTTAAGTACTGCCCATCGTGACTATACGGCACACCTGCCATGGGCTCGAATCCGTCGAAGATCAAGTCTCCGCGGATATCGGTAGTGTAGTTCAGGCTTCCAAACCTGACCTGATGGCCGGGGGCGTAGCTGTCGGTCTGCTCTAGATGGCCAAGCGAGTTGGCCCAAAGTGCAAAGCCGCCGAGTACGAATATCTGTCCGGGGAGGAAGACCTCACCCTGGATCGCATCGCTGTAGACGATTGAAGGAGCCATCAAGTCTTACCATGACGACACAATGGAACTCTCAATGAAAGCACCAATGTCGGTGTCAAAACCGGCGGATCTCGAGTAGGGGGTCCCGAACTATGCGTCTAAGGCTAATGGTAATAGGAGGCGGGGGACACAATATTTACCCAGGTTCGGGCCCTCTCTATGGAGGTAATACCCTACTTCCTGCTTGATTGATCTTGATGATATGAGTATTACAAGAGTTGATCTACCACGAGATCGTAGAGGCTAAACCCTAGAAGCTAGCCTATAATTATGATTGTTCTTGTCCTATGGACTAAACCCTCCAATTTATATAGACACTGGAGGGGGTTAGGGTTACACAAAGTCAGTTACAGAGAAGGAGATCTACATATCCGAATTGCCAAGCTTGCCTTCCACACAAAGGAGAGTCCCACCCGGACACAGGACGAAGTCTTCAATCTTGTATCTTCATAGTCCAACAGTCCGACATAAGCATATAGTGTGGCTGTCCGAGGACCCCCTAATCCAGGACTCCCTCACTGGGAGCGCACACGCCTCTCCCTGAGGCTATCGCACGACCCGACAGCTTTCTTTATCGCGCGCGTGTGTCCTGTGCGGCTGGTCGCGCTGGGGGGGGGGGTCTCGCGCCTTGGCTCGGGGACGACATCTTGCCGGAGAGGAGGAGGAGGCGCGACGTGAGCTACGTCGCCCGCCTGGGGCTGCGGGGAGGCAGCGAACATGACAATGCAGGAGCCTCTCCAGCAGCGCTGACGAGCTCGGCAATGCGGTCCAGCCAATCCTCGTAGAGGTCATCGGCTGGACGGTAGCGCAGAAGCTCACGCGCCATGAGCAGCGCCGACTGTGCGGTCGTCGGCCTGCGACGAGCGTGGGAGGACGAAGCAGCGGCGGGGGTCAGCGACGGAGTGGCGGTGCGGCCGTCACATCGCACGAAGGGCGGCAGCGACGAATCGTGCTGCTCGTGGGCTACAGGGCCAATGGCAGCATTGGTCACAGGCGACGGGGAGCGGCGAGGGGCACCGTTGCCCGTGGGCGCCGTCTGGGCTACGCGCGCGGCGAGGACTGCCCGACGCTCAGTACGAACTTGACGAGCGTCCGCCATGAGGACAGCGGAGCGGGGGTGAAACTACTGGCGGAAGAGAGGCTTCGTCACACGCCCTACCTGGCGCGCCAAATGTCGGATTCCGGGCTCCGTAGACCCAAGAAAGGTTCGAACTCAGTGGGGTGTGCGAAGAACTCAACCTCTCAAGCCGATCGATCCGCTGCTCTCATGACCTAGCTCGATGAACACGACAGTTTATCCAGGTTCAGGTCACCTTGCGGTGTAATACTTTAATCCCGCTTTGTGGTGGAGTAGTCTCGCGAGGGGCTGTGGATGAACTAGTACAAGTGGAAGAACAACCTCAGGAGGCGTGTTCTTATGACGAGCTCTTGGTGGTTCGATGAGCTGATCACCTAATGAGTCGATCACCTAATGAGTCAATCCTTCTCTATGGTGGTGGCTAGGCTATATTTATAGTGGTATTGGTCCTCTTCCTTCAAAACTTAGGCGGGAAGGGATCCCACAACGGCCAAATTTGAAAGGGGACAAGAAGTACATCTAGTCCTAATGAAAGATGGTCTTCGCCTGCAAAGCCTCTGAGCGTGACGTCGTGGTGGGCTCGGCGATGACATCCATCCTGCCGTTCTGGCGGTCTTGGTCTCGTTGCACGCAAATGGCACCCTTTGGCTGATTCCTTGGGACTCCACACCTGAGCTTGCCTCCTTTGCACCAAAGAGGAAACCCGCTGCTCTGCGCCCGCTGGCGTGCGCCTGGCCTTGGTCGTCATGACTGATATCATTTCAGCCTCGTGAGTCTGGGTCTTGCATAGAAATCTCCGCTCCACTCAGGAGGCTGCCTGAGGAGGCCGCTCCCTCGGGATGTCTTGATGTCGCCCGCCCGGCGAGGGTCTTGTCTTGCCGTAGTCGAAGTTGGGCCGTACCAGGGCGTCGATGAAGCCACGTCGTGAGCCGCAGACAGACAGGTCTGGGTACCCTGGTTCCCAGAACGTTGACACAATCATCGGTGTCGCTGCAAGGCCGGGGCCGACCACCGTGACGCTGTGCTGTTGCTGCTACTGCAATGACAACGAGACGATGCTTCTTGTGACGAAAACGACAAGCGATGCCGTTGTGAGCATGACGACGGTGATGCTCCGCAACAATTGTGGTGTTGCAATGTTTTTCTCAACAGGGATGGTGTTGCAAACTTGTACATGCTTCAAAAGGCTGATCCAATGTCCCGAATGACACGGAGCGTCGTAAAAAAAAAGAACCCTGCAGCAGCACAGCGAACCCTGAAGCATGCTGGGCCTAAGAAATTTGTTAGTGCCAGACCCAGCAATTGATGGGCCGAAATGGCGCCGCCCTATCGCCGGTGAAATCGCTTCGCGCGGGAATTCCAATTTCCCGTCCCTCCATCCCCGCGGCCCCCCCAACCCCAGGTCCGCCCCACTCCCTCCCACCCTCCTCCCCCAAATCCGGTTTCCCCATCCCGCCGCCGCCCGCCGCCCTCGGCCTCCCTCCCGGAACCCCAAATCCGCCAGTAGCCATGGCGCCGCGGAAGCGCGCGGCCGCGGCGGCGGCCTCGAAGAAGCCGCCGCCCTCACAGCCGTCGCAGCCGCCCGCCAAGTTCGGCATCCTCCACTTCTTTGAGCGCCACCAGTCCCAGGCCGCCTCCCAGAACCCCAAGCGCCAGAAGCCCGCGGCGAACCCCGGCCCCATGCCGCCTCCGCCCCCGCCCCCGGCGCCCGAGGAGGAGCTGTCGGAGGTCTCGCCGGAGGTCACCAAGACCCTCGCGCCCAAGCGGGTCAAGTTTTCCCCCGGGATGGTGAGTCGTCGTCTTCTTGTGATTATTCCGATCTGATCTGCTTTAGCCGTGGCCTGAGTCGGGCCTGACCACGGGTTGTTTGTGCGGTTCAGCTGATAAAGCAGAGCCAGGACGATGGCGGCGGGGAGGTCGTCACCTGGAAGATCTCGCCAGTGAACGATCGCCTGCGCACGAGGCAGTTGCCCGGGATGGCGCTTCATCCGTGCTCAAACACCGAGGTACATCAACCCTGAAGTTTCTTTATTTATGTGCGAGTTCATTCATGCTCACGTACACACGCTGTGCTGGAACGGGTGCTAGTGCCACCTCTGGCTGTATATTGATGAAATCCATTGTCTTTGTGGTTTCCTAACCTGTGGTTGTGGCGTGTTGATTCCAATCGTAGAAACATTCCTCGCTCGAGGCTATGAAGAAGTGGCATTCGTCTCCGTTGGGCTTGTCCAGGTGTACTGCTTCAGCACGCAATCTGAGTGTGTGTGGTATAGGCCCAGGTGGTGGTGATGGTATGGAAGACCAAAGCCCATTCCGGACGCCACCATCACTGCCCTATAGCTTCACCGAGGTATACACGCATATTTGCTGAATTTTTGTCTTGGTTGTCAGCCAAATGTAACTGTCAGTTGTGTAATCTTTTCATGTATCAAGCAGCAGTTGGATGCTGGTACCACTTGTAATGGAGGACCTGACCAGTTGGAAGCAGGGCAGCACAAAAAGGTGAGTTAAAAGACTACACTATGTTCTTTTGATACAACATCCGTTTTGTACTCTTGCTACCTGTCAGAATTAAGAAGTCATCATATAATTGAACTGCGAAATTATGTCAAAATGTTCTCTTGCTAGGCACTATTGGATCTTCTAGATCAAGTTGAAGATGCCATTACGGAAGAAGAATTGCCCGTTGATGCTGGGAATAAAGGAGGTCAAGTCACAGGTGGTGATAGCACAGACAGCAAATGTTCTCCTATTGCTAACATCAGTCTAAATGTTGAATCCAACAAACCTCGTGAAGCCCCATCTTTCGATAGTTTCCTTGTGTTGGAGGTTTGCCTTTTTGCTTCCACCTGTTCTCTGATCAATGCTGATGTGCTGTTCTAGTGACAAAAGGTTTTCTGTTTTACCTTACTTTTTAGGTGTCAGAAAAACACAAAGGTGATAGTTCATGCGATCGCTATCCTGCTAAGGTGTGTCCCGCTACTTGTGTGGATGGTTTTGTGTCCAATGATCTTTCTGTGCTCTGCAAAGTTGCTTTTCTCTGGCAGGTTCTGCGTCTCCTGAATGAGCATTGTGGGAAAGAGTATTCAGTGCATCTGTGTGACGAGTGGTGAGTATACAATAGTAGTATAGTACTGTATGGAAATGGATATCTTGAACCTAGTAGTCGGAAACTAGATTATCAGTTTATCGCCCTATGTCTTGGGGGTATAACTGGTATTAAACATCCCCTTGGCTTCTTCAACATAGGATAGATGCACCTGCGAGGTCATCCACTTAAGCTCAGTTCTTTGTTATATGCACTACATACACCTAAGCAATCTTTTTATATTCCCATTTTCATACTACTGTAGGTTCCATAGCACTGTCGTCCCAGGCGACACAGTAAGTGTAATTGGAGAATTCAGTGACCAAGGAAAATGCACTGTTGATCATGATAGCAATCTTGTTATTGTCCATCCAGAATTACTCATCTCAGGAACGCGGGTGAGTACTACTTGCTATGTTCTGGAACCATGATTTTGTAGTTTGTAGAGCAACTTTCTATCACATCCTATTAGAAAACTCCCAAAATTTATTTGTACATATGTGCTTCTTATTTTCCTACAGAATTTTTGATAACTAGTTGATTGTAGGTTGCTTCAAGTTTCCATTGTCCAAGGAGATCTGTTCTTGACGAAAGATTAAAAAGCAATGAATATTCCACAAGCGCTTTGATGGGTACTCTGCTTCATCAAGTATTTCAGGTTTCTTGATACAAGAATACTTGCCGACTTCGGTTACTATTCCACAATTTCTTTTGGTCAGCTAATATTGTAAGCTTGTAACAATTTAGATGCCTGAAGTTTTGTTTTTTGTGCTTTAGGCTGGGCTACTTGAGGATGTTCCTTCAAGTCAGTTTTTGGAACAACAAGCAAAAGAAGTTCTTTTGAACAATCTCGAGAGTCTGTACGCATGTGGAGGTACTATCCAGGGCAAAATTTCCTACTTTATGAGGAAACACTGTAAACATCATATTGCTTGTAGTGTTCATGTGGTTAGATTATATCATTATTGAGTTATACCGGGTGCTGATTAGTGATTCTTCCTTATACTTTTTGTTAGAACACCGAGGCTAAATTAGTTGCTATATAAACGTGGCTAGTTCTATATAAATGTGACTTTATTAATTCTAATCATTACTGCTTGTCTTTCTAGTGGATTAGAAAGCATTAAGTCCTATATGTCCTGCAAAGCCCGTGGCACTCTTTTATCAAATACTAGCATATGTAAAATTGATATTTAGATAAGTTGTATCTGGGCCGAGTCATGTTTGATCCAAGTGTTGTTTTCTGGTTCCTCTGTTACCTAATGATTGTTATCTGTGCCCTGCATTTATGTTACTAATTTTTCAAAGTTTCTTATGCAGCCAGTGAAAGGAGCACACATTCAATTCTTATTGAAGCAATCCCTAAAATGTTGAATTGGTACAAATCCTTCACGAAGGTAGATACACATGCATACTAACTTTCACATTATTTACTCTTGGTGTCCTTTATGTGGCCACAAGAATTTCTGAACTTTACAGCAATTCCATATCTTAAGTACTCTTATCTGAGTTTTGTTGAAATTAAACCTGCTTTCATATTCCACTCATTCAGTAGTTTAAAAAGAGGAACAATCTCTATCTCAAGTCCTTTGTTAATATATGTGCCAATTCGATTATAATTTTCAGTGCAGAATTAGTAATTCTTTATCTATCCTGGTACAGTATCTTATGTTAATTGTATAATTTATCAGTGAATTAGCTGTACTTTCTTTTCTCTTTGGATAGTTTCGTAATTGCCTGAAGAAGATTTGATCATATACTGCTGTTTGCCAATGATATGCTGCACTTTCAGGGTTCAAAAAGTGCCAACGTGGATTTTGGACATACTGAAGGACGGAAAACTGTTGAAGTGACTGAGGTAGGCAACTTTTATGTAGGGTATATAAAGCAAGTTCATTTCATGGTGGTGCCTAATCATGAAGCTAAAAGTTCCATATTCTTCATGCTTCTTCTTAAAGAATTAATAGCTTTATTGAAATGAAATTCTCATGCGCCTTAGATGATGGATATTGAGGAGATGGCATGGGCCCCAAGGTACGGTTTAAAAGGGATTATCGATGCTTCTGTCATATCAAGGATAAATTCATGCGGCGGTGATTCATACGACAAAGTAATGCCACTGGAGTTCAAAACTGGTAAAAGCACTAGTGGCCAGGTAACCATATATTCCTGGATAGCGGATACAAACTGAAGATGCTCATTATATATTTCTCGGCATGATGTGGTGTTTGTCAGTAGAATTCTGTAAATGATCGACATTGTAATTAATTAGTAAACGAGGTACTTGTTGCAATAAGCTATACTGGTCAGGGGTCTGGTACTCAGTGATACCAGTTTAGATTATGAACTTTGATTCACCTTTGTCTTCTGGAAAAGTAAGAGTGATTTTGATTTCACATGGTTATTGCGAATCATATTTTCATATCTTTACTCATATAAAGATGTCAATATAGGACAGTGGTGTATTCACCTCTTCCCACCCTCCTGAGGTGCACAGTTATATCTGTAGCAAACTGCTGAGATGGGGTCATATTTGCTACTCCCTCCGATCAATATTAATTGTCGCTGATTTGGTATAAATTATACTAAATCAGCGACAATAAATATTGATTGGAGGGAGTAATAAAGTTAAGATAAAAAGTTACCTGCAAGTGCCACTTATATGTGAGTGCTCCATAAGGCCAACTTCTGGCGTCTTTGGGTAGTCTAATTGTTTTATTTGCAGAACCCTGCTGGATATCCTAATTTATTTTATCTGTAAGAACGCACAACTATTTAGCAAGTGTTCTTAGGAATTATTAATACTCGACGAGATTATTGTGTTCTGTATGTTTTCTAGCCTATTCACAACCTGGTTGCCCAATTGCTTGTTGCACACATGCTGACATGCATAGCTTCTCTGTCATCATAGTACATGCCAACATCACTGGTATTTGTCATTATTTGTGTGTAAATTTCTGCCAAGTACATATTTGTGTTCAGTCTAACAACCAACTAGATAATCATGTAAAATGAACCAATAAATATTTGCCTTGTGAGAAAAACTAACCAACCAATAGTCTCATGATTAGCCTTGCGTCTACTTTTGCAAAGTTGATGTTCTTTAATTTTCACAATCACTGTATGTCAGATCTTGTTATGTTGCAACATTTTTTGGTACTTGAATATGATAGCTAGTCTTGGTATTGGCTTTACCATTATAATACATTCCTTAAGCATAAGATTTTGTTACATATTGCTTTCCCATACGTCGGCGTACCAATATCTCCGTAAACAGCAATATAACCGTCCTTCCTAAATAAAATAGATGCAGCACTTACTTTTGTGTTGCCCCTCACGAGAGTTTATCCACTTGCAGTCAGCTATGGAACACTCTGCGCAGGTGATATTATACACGCTATTGATGTCAGAGAGGTATAATCCATCTATCCTGTGATCCTTATTTGTTCAGCACTTCAGCAGTCTTAACCATTACTCAATACATACCACGTCTTCCCATGCATTTTCAGATACTTGAATAAGGACATTGATATGGGTCTTCTGTATTATCTCCACACAGACCAGACATTGGTAATCTTGTACTTAAGATACTCAAAATACATTTTGTACCATTCTTACCCATTTTCATTAATTTATTAAGGGTATCAAAGTTAAGAGGTCCGATTTAATTGGGCTAATGATGCGACGGAATGAGCTTGCCTCTGAGATTCTGAAGGCATCAATTTCACAGAGTTTTCCTGCAATGCTACAGGTAGAACTAGAAACATGTACATAGTGATCCATTAGTGAGAAGTCAACTAAATTCCTGTTCTTTTCCAGAGTCCATCCTCATGTACTGGATGCCGACACCTGACTTCATGCACCATATATCACAAGGTTTGCTAGACAATTGTTTCTCTTACATAGTCTTAGCATTTGTCCTTGCTGAGGAAAGAAATGGAACTACTTTATTTATTAGGAGATGTACATGTGACAACTAATCTTTATAGGAGTACTTCCATTTCGATGCAACAGGTACATGGCGGAAATACAGCAACTAGTGGGCTTGGTGATCTATTTGATAACCTGGTGAATCACTTATCAGTTGCCCATCATAACTTTCTTAAACATTGGGATAGATTGATTGATCTTGAAGCTAGAACTTCTCAGGTAATCTTTAGTTTCTCAAATGTGCTCCAAAACTTGTTTCCCCCCTTAACTCAATTTATGCAAAATTCAGGTCAAGAAAAAGGAAATTTTACTTCCTCTTCACTACAATTCTGGGAGCAAGAGTTCTGCACCATCCTTTTACGTCCTTGATATGAAAAATGAACACTCAGTAGATTCATCTGGAAAAAGCAAAAGATACATATATAATTTTGTGCGTGAGAAGATGCAGCCTGAAGCAGCTGGTCATTCAGAATCACAAGCTGAGAGCCTAGATTTCAACCTCAAATGTGGTGATTGTGTGGTAAGCCTTGTACACTTTCTGTATTCAGTAATATTGGTCACGTCAAGTTTAACATGCTCATGGCAACCTGTACACAGCGCTATGCATACCATCATCTCAAATAATTTTTGCACCATATTGTATGTTGACAAGGATTAAATACATGTATATGTTCGTAGAACAAGTTTAGCCAAAGAGCTGTAATCAATAGCAAATACGAATATGCGATACATGTTGGAAACTTATGTAGCTACTACCTCCGTTCGGGATTATTGGTCCTCCCGACCGAATCCGCAGGACCAAGGCGAAGTGAACGCGCTGCAAATTTCTCGATTCTTGTTGATATTTACTGCCGCATGCACCTGCTGCCTTTTGCGCTCATCACATGCACTGGCTGGATTTTGTGCATGCAACAGAAGGAGCGCCAGTCCCGTAACAAATGCTTGCATGCAGCCAGACTCTCTCGCATGCAGCGGCTGGGAATTAATTCTCCTTAATCAGCGGAACGACAACCGAGACAAACGGCCTAATAAAAGAGGACGTCCATGTGTTGCTAAACGGTCTTATAAACCCGGACGGAGGTAGTACTAGCTAGTGCAATCATATTAAATAGGTAACTGAAAAGATAAGGTGCTGGATTGGTGGTGTGTCAGGTTCAGCTATCGTCTAATTTCATATACTTGAGCATAGCTATAGAGAGGTCATTTCTTGTTTGAAGTTGAACTGCAAAAATGTCTTACATTAATGTACAAAGGTAGTATCAGATTGATGCATGGACATTATAACCTTGTCGGTCAGTTTAATTTGTCCACACACTAAATTCTATCTCGTCTTCTGCTACTTTGCATTAGGTGCTTAGCACTCAATCTGGGAGGATAGCAGTTGCAAATGGATCTATAAGGGACATTAGCCGTTCCCATATAACGGTATTACCAGACCATCACAGACCTTATCTGTCCATCGTTTTTGGTTATATCGACTATAAATTTATAAGTATTTCAAATGGAATGTGTTGTAGGTCTCTTTGTCACGTCGTCTGAGACTTCCAGGCAGTAGCTCCTTGCTAGAGCAAGGAGACCTCCAACGCGAACTTTGGCGGATAGACAAGGATGAGTTTAGCTCTTCATTTGCAACCATGCGGTTGGCTCTTGTTTTTATTTGTTGTTCATGTTTATCACTTTGGATGGGTACTTAAAAAAGTTCTCTTTTCTTATCTAACTGGAGCTTGTATTTAAACTATTGCCAGATTCAACCTTGTCCAACTGTTTTCTCAGAAGCCGCAAAACACTAAACTACGGAAGTTGGTAGTTGATCTTGAGGTCTGTTTGGCACTAGCACTTTTATGTTATAGCATGTTTCCCATATTGTCTTTGTTGTCTGGAATTTCCTAACTCGGATGTTAATAGGCTCCCAGGTTTGATAGTGGAGGATTGTTCAGCCAAGACCCGGCATTATCATACATACAATCACTAACGAGTTTGAACAATGACCAACAGAGATCACTGCATAAAGTAAATCTTTGCTCTTTTAGTTTATGTTTCTTTTTGTGGATATTCAAGATTTCAATAGAAGACTAATGCAGATTTTGTTTTCAGATTCTAGCAGCAAAAGATTATGCTCTTATTCTAGGAATGCCTGGAACAGGCAAAACATATACAATGGTGCATGCTGTGAAGTCCTTATTGATGAGAGGAGAATCTATTTTGCTAACTTCATATACTAATTCAGCTATTGATAATTTGCTTATGAAGTTGAAGGCCGAGGTTTGTGTTCTGAAGCTTCATTAATGTAGCACCATTCGATTGTAAAACCCTCATTTGTTCCAGCGAGCAAACTTTTACATGCTGCCTCAAGTATTCGAGTTTAATGAAGCAAAACACGTACATGCTTTATTCTGATTATTGTCTTTCTGCAGGGTGTAGATTTTATTCGAATCGGGAGGCATGAAGCTGTACACCCTGATGTCAGAGCCAATTGCTTATCAAGTCAGAATATATCATTTGTCAGTGCACATGCATTTTAATTTTTTGAAGAAAACATGCTCTGATTTGTGTGCGTGTGTGTGGAACAGCAACAGAGGTACAGTCAGTAGATGCCATCAAAACAAGAATGGAGCAAGTGCAAGTTGTTGGAGTTACTTGTTTGGGAGTATACCACCCCTTACTAGCACATAAGAAGTTCGACACATGTATCATGGATGAAGCTGGACAAATCACATTACCGGTAGGCCCCAATTCAGGAATGCTTGGTAACTTAGTCTCCAAGGAAATACCATAAAAGGAAAAACCACAAAATGATGCTCATCTAACTTCGTAACTGTATATAGTAGCCGGTCAAGCTGATAAACCAGTATATTCTTGTAAAAATGATTACTGAAGAGGTTTACATCCTTTTCACACATCTTACTCGCTAGGTTTCACTGGGACCTCTGATGCTTGCAACGAAGTTTGTGCTAGTAGGAGATCATTATCAACTTCCTCCACTTGTTCAGGTTACTAATCCTTCAGTGTTTCTTTTTACATAATGCTTTTTTATGCCACTCCTTTCATTAACTCTAGCAATTTTGTACATACAGAGCTTTGAAGCTCGAGAGAGTGGGATGGGCATTAGCTTATTTTGGAGGTTGTCAGAAGCACATCCTCAAGCAATTTCAGCACTAAGGTGCCAGGTTAGTCGGTCAGAAGTATCTCTTACTGCCAATGCCACATATTTTCTTTTTAGTTAAAGATCTCCTTTGTTCCAGTAAACTCATGTTTGGAAACTACATTCCTGCAGTACCGAATGTCATCAGGTATTATGGAGCTCTCGAATTCATTGATTTATGGCAATAGGTTATGCTGTGGTTCGTTAGAAATCGCAAATGCGAAACTCAAGTTTTCTGGCAAACAACAGGTTCACTTCAAGTTCAAGGAGGTAACCCTTCCTTTTGCTTGAAAATTTTAATTCTCAATATAGAAACATCTTGTTATTGAAAGCTTGGATTCGTTTACCCTGGTTTGTCATACTGCCATGTATCATCTTTCTGCAACCTCCTTTTAATCGGTGTGCCCTA
Source organism: Triticum dicoccoides (assembly GCF_002162155.2). Lineage (NCBI taxonomy): Eukaryota > Viridiplantae > Streptophyta > Magnoliopsida > Poales > Poaceae > Triticum > Triticum dicoccoides. The sequence continues at coordinate 683,613,142 of NC_041383.1, read as the reverse complement.
TTCTTTTAATTGCAGATTTTGAATCCCGATAGGGCTGTTATCTTTGCGAACACAGGTTTTTTCAATAAATTCAACTAGTTACATCGTTGTGATACTCTGCCTTCAATGCTAACTACGTGACCAATTCACACAGATCAAGTACCGGCACTTGAGGCCAAGGAACATAGAACCGTGAACAATCCTACAGAAGCATACATTGTTTCATGGGTATGTCCTGGTCTACAGCCATGGGCCATATTTCATGCCTTTCTCTTATGTTTTAGCAAGTAATCACTGACCTCTAGCTACCAGTTGAGATGTTGCACATTTGCCATGTATTTGCTTTCAGTTGAGTGTTTGTGTACGCATGGGCACTCCATGTGTTGTGTCATGTTGAATATTTAGTAATACCCAATATCTTGGTCTCGCTTTAATTTATTCTTGTCTTGTCTATGTGCCGCATTGAGAATGAATATGTATGCTTGTATTTATCTAGTTAAGTACTCCCTCCGTCCCATAATGTAAGACGTTTTTTGACACTACGCTAGTGCCAAAAAACGTCTTACATTATGGGACGGAGGGAGTACATTTTAAGCTAGGTGAATGTCCAGATGCAACTGCTCTAGTCCACACTTGAACTTTATGCCTAGTGTTGCAAATGGCCCAACAGTCAAGTTCAACCTATGAAGAACAACCAATGCATTGGGTATATCTAACTGTTTTCATGTAACTGTTGGACATATGATACACTTTGAGCAAGTTATCTTTGCTGCATATCCAGACTGCTGATACAAAGTCAGTTTTATTCTCGCATTTTTTAAAGTGAAAACTTGTCTTTTCTGTAGATAACGAAACAATTACTAAAGAGAGGTGTAGCTCAAGATGAGATTGGTATAATAACCCCATATAATGCCCAAGTGAATCTCATTCGGCAGCAGGTTGATCCTTTGGTTGAGGTTCATACAATTGACAAATACCAGGTAAAAAAAAAATACTGTTTTGCACGAGCAAGTCATTGACTCCTGTATTCCTTCAGCCGTGATGATCTTTCAATAATCAATATTGTTATGGTGGTGTGTTATGACTCTTATCTCTCTTTAGTTATTTCTTATGTATAACATTTTGAAGTAATCAGTTGCATGCTTACTCTTGTATTTAGAGCTCATGTTCAGTTTCTCACTGGGACAATAGAGCATTACCGTCATCCTGGAAAATGTTACAATCATTGCGTTTTGTATGCTCTTTACTATAAAAAAACTATAGAACTTGAGAGCAACCATATTTTGTTTTTCTGATTCATTAGTTTTGGTTGGGACTTGGTCTGACAAATCATCGGTACCGTGGTCTTTTAGTGCGCTGAACAAATCTACTTTTTACAGGGTAGGGATAAAGATTGTATTATCGTATCCTTTGTACGATCCAGTGGGAACTCAAGGGCTAGTGGTTCTTCTTTGCTTGGTGATTGGCACAGGATCAATGTCGTCTTGACACGTGCAAAGGTCAGTGTCAGTGAATGTACTTTCCCATTTGGATCACTATTCTTTTGTAGTCAAGTGATTGTCATCATCAACATTATTATCTGGACTATAATGATCTTGGATTACCATTCAAAGAAACATATTGATCTTGAATAGGCTTTTGTAGAAGTGGCACGCCACACAATACAAAGAAACACATGTAGACATCCTGTTTTAACCTATTTAGATGGTTGCTTCTTGCAAAAAAGAGAATGTAACTGTCACCCTGCCGTGATAAACCCAGATATCATATTTATACAATTCCGTGTCCGCTTATTGTATTTTTGAACTTGTTCTGGTGAACATAATGCAGAAGAAGCTCATCATGGTTGGGTCTGCTGGAACTCTTTCGACGATCCCATTGCTGAGGCTTCTCGTAGAGAAGGTAGCTGAGGGTGGCGGTCAATTAGACCTGACAAATAAGGATGTACAGTCTATTCCAGAGCTCCGGAATTCCCAATTGAATGTGAATAGTAGGTCGTGCAGTAGATAAACTTTTGAGTTTTGAGGCCAAAGCCGTATATATGCTGTATATATTTGCTTTGGAGTGTAGAAGCCAGACCATGTCACTCTGGTTCCCCTGTAGAAGCTGGTAGTAGCAGTAGCTTTTTGTGCATGTAACTGATGAAATGCGTTAAGAGCAGGATGTAAATTTTTGGCAGCAACCTGTTCATTGCGCTTTTTGTGCATGTAACTGATGAAATACGTCCAAAATTTTCTACTCTTCTGAAATGGTTATTCAATATCATTGGGTCTGAGCTGCCGAGCTTGGTGGATCTTGTCTAATACTTCCTCCGTTCCTAAATATAAGTCTTTGTAGAGGTTTCACTATAAACTACATACGAATGTATATAAATGCATTTTAAGTGTGGATTCATTCATTTTGCTCCGTATGTAGTCCACTTAGTGGAATCTCTACAAAGACTTACATTTAGAAACGGAGGGAGTAGTATTTTAGAGCGAACTTTTGTTTTGTTATCGCTGTCGACTGCTGCGAGCAAGCTGGGTGAGACAATCGGCACAGCAACCGTGTGACAACTAACATCGATAATCTTGTGACTGTTATCGAATGACCGTAGCTGTTACTAGGATAGCCTAGTAACCTAGTAAGGGCATTTCCAACGATGACCCGTAAATTTCCTCTCGCATTTGTTCGTGGACTCGGATGCAGGAGGCTGTCATCCAATCATAGCCACACACATTGCAAACTCTTTTAACAAACCGGATGAAATTCATATAAACTCGGCTGGATTTCATACAAAACGAACCAAACCGGTTACATTTTGGAAATATTTTCAACTAAAAACGAAACCGGACTAGTCTATGGCTGGCGCAGGCGGATATCCATCCCGATGACATGATACCCTCAACTAGTCTACTGTCGGCTGCGGAGAGCCGTCGTCCCCTTGACCGGCGGGGGTGAGTTTCGGAGGTATATGCTTCAGCGGAAAGGACGACTCGCTTACCCATCGCTCATCGGAGTGGAACCCACCGCCTGATGCAACTCGCCACTCCTCCGCGAGCTGGCTTGGAGCGGCGAGTTGCCGAACCACCGTCGGGCTAGGCGAGGGAGGTGGAGCAGCAAGCTGCCTTGCTCGTATCCGCTGGGCTCGACGAGCCAACATGCCAGCTTTTATGCCGGAGAACCGCTCTTACTGACCGTCGGATGCCACCGAAAGGGTAGAGAAAATGATAGAAGGAGGAGATGGGGAGCGGCCGAGTGGTGCGATTCTTGGCGGCGTCTAGCCTCGTTTAGATAGAGGGTGGACGGGACGAGCTTGCCCAACATTGCGTTTATTGCTGGCCCGCTCGTGAACGGACCTGTGGTCGGAGTAGGTTTCTCAGCTTCCACGCAGGTTTAATACCGGCGTTTAAATGCAATGAGGATCCGTGTTCAGCCGGGCGTGCAACGGGTGATGCCCTCGGTCGACACGCCGCTTCAAAGGCGGAGGAGTGAGAGGTCGTGTCCACCCTGAGGCACCTTCAATGTGGAGCGGCATATGCTCTACAGTGGCATGAATGCGAGCAGCTGGTGACGGACAAGAAGCATGCGCGGGAGGGGGAAGTTTTTTTTGGTGGGCCAGGGCAGTCAGAAGTGGGCGTGACAGTGGTCTGAACTCCCGCAACCCCACGCCCCACGTTTGTCTCCGGTTTGCGAGAAAAAAACTTCCTGTCCGCGCCACGAACCGATACAGAACTGTGTTGGATGGCTTCCGCGGTTCGGACGGTTGCAGAAGGTTTGCGGGGCGACGTTGGAGATGCCCTAACTACACAAGGATTTTTTTTGAACTTGTGGCACACTTTATTCAAATCAAATAATTGTTACATCACTAACATGTTAAGCTAGGATAACCTGCGGAGGACCACCCTCCCAGAAAATTACAGAATTAGAATCATAGAAACTCCTAGCAAGCTTGTGTGCCACCTTGTTCCCTTCCTGTGGACAGTGAGAATACAAGACTGAACCAACACTTTGAGCTAATGAAAACACTCATTCAGAGTAGCAGAATAAGGACTCAGGATATCAACTTCCCCCTTGCATTCCTGGATAATCTCAAGACAATCATATTCAAAGACCACATTTGAGCATCCCCACTGGTCCACTAGCTCCATACCATTCTTCAACACCAAAGCTTCCGCTGCAGCAGCATCAAACACATGCGTAAAGAGATTTGTTGACCCAGTGGTTTCGAAGAACCTCCGATGTGGCTCCGCTTCCATCTTTCATGAAGCATGCATCCACGTTCACTTTATAAAGATTTTGAACATGTTTAGACCATTTAACATCAGGTACACTGGTCGCACTCCTAGAGCTAACAAAATTGGACGTTATCGCATGTATGGCGAGTGTGTTTTGGAAGGAATGGCCACACATTCGCCCTTCACAGCTTCCCTTCTATGCCACTAGATGTACCAAGCTCCAACCAAGATAGACTCTTGGAAGCCGAGATGTTGCAGTGTAGTTCAATTACGCCTTTGATCTCTGAGGATATTCTCAAGCACGCCACTACTAGATAGGTCCGAAACAAGGGCTTGGGCGATCATTTCCTGAAGATCCAAAGCTTTCCACACTTCTTTAGCTCAAACACATGTAAACATGAGGTGTCACAAGTCTTCAGCTCCCCCCTTATAAACATGACATTGTCCAGGCGATATATGACGATTCACAAGGACTCACATACCTGGTATCATCCCATGTAAATCCTTCCAAACAAAGATCTTTATTTTACTAGTATTATAATGATAATCTTGTAATTGGCAGTTTGACACACTAAAACCAATAGTAAATATGCCTAGTTTTCTCATCAAAACATACCAAAGTGAGGACTAAGGGCATCTCGAAAGCGGACCCTCAAATCGCCGCAAACGTCTGGATCAAACACAATTTGCCATCCAATACCGTCCCACATTGTTCCGCAGACTAGTTTGCACGCTCGTTTTCTCACAGACCGAAAGCAAACCAGTGTGCTTTGCGGGAGTACGGATCCCGCCATGGAGGACTCCGACACCCCCGACCAACCCGAAACCACACCCGGACTCCACGTCTCCATCCCTTCCCCCTTTCTCTGCACCCGATTCCTCCCTGTCCTCCACCGCTGCTTTACCACCCCGGCCACCCGCCAAGCCCTTGCATGACCTTTGCTGCTCCACCCGGTCGCCATGCCGTTTTTCCTACGCTGCAGTTCCACACCTCTCGTCCGTCTACCGCTCAGGTATCATCCGTCCCTGCAGATGCCGTATGTTAGGTCACCACACCCGATGAGTGTTTGGTGAAATGCCCAATCTAATTTATTTTGACAATTTTTCTCCCTTCTATGAAGTAATGGATTTGGACATGGAGTACATCTAGGAGCACTACGCTGAGTCATTCAACGAGGAGGATCATGCAGATGAAACAACGATGATGCAGGAGGTCCTTACAGACGCGAAGCGTGCATAAGAGCATGTTATTATTTCAGGGGACCAATTAAGGGTCATCGAGTGCTAAATTGGAACAGACAATGGGTGAATTCGACGCTGATGGACGACTATTTTTCCCCGATGCCCTATTCGCGAACAATTTTTCCTGGCTCATTCGGATGCAGAAAAGTGTGTTCGGCCTCCTCTACAATGGAGTCCAGTCCTACAATGACTACTTCATCTTGAAGAAGGATACCGTGGAAAAAAATTGGATTCTCTAGGTAACAGAAGTGCACAGCTGCATTGTGGATGCTTGCATATGGCATGCCTGCAGATTCATGGGAAGAACACCTCCGGATATTGTGAGCACATGCGAAGACGCCATGGTAAGATTTGCTACTGCGGTGGTCGAGGTGTTTCGACCTCAATACTTGAGAGATCTAACTATCGCTGACACTGAAAGTCTTATGTCACTCTCGGAAGTAAGAGGATGGCCAGGTATGCTCCGATCTCTTGATTGCGTGCACTGGAGACAGAAGAAACGCCCAAAAACTCCAGAAGGACAATATCAGAGCCATGAAGTCCACCATCATTCTTGAATCACTTGTATCATAGGACCATTTGATTTGACACGCTTTATTTGTCATGACAGCGTCTCACAATGACATCAATGTGCTGCAGCGGTCTCGATTGTTTGTTAGGTTGACTAAAGGATAAGCTCCTCCATGCAACTATACTGTCAATGTGCATGAGTACAACATGAGCTGTTATCTGGTTGACGGTATCTATCCTCTGTGGGCAACCTTCGTCGAAACCATCTCTAAGCCAATTCGTCAGAAAAGAGATCACTTTGCCCAAAGACAAGATGGAGCTAGAAAGGTTGTGTAGAGGGCATCTGTGTTGGGAAACGTTGCATGAAAAACATTTTTTCTACGCACATGTAAGATCTATCCATGGAGATGCATAGCTATGAGAGGGGGAGAGCATCTACATACCCTTGTAAATCGCTAAGCGGAAGCGTATATAACGCGGTTGCTGTAGTCATACTCTTCGTGATCCGATCACGATCCGACCGATCTAGTGCCGAACGGACGACACCTTCGAGTTTAGCACATGTGTGGCTCGATGACGTCTCCTCCTTCTTTCTCCAACAAGTGGGAGAGGAGAAGTAGATGGGATCACTGTTGGGGAACGTTGCAGAAAACAAAAATTTTCCTACTCGTTTCACCAAGATCATCTAGGAGTTCATCTAGCAACGAGTGATTAGATGCATCTACATACCTTTGTAGATCGCGAGCGGAAGCGTTCAAAAGAACGGTGATGATGTAGTCGTACTCGACGTGATCCAAATCACCGATGACCAGCGCCGAACGGACGGCACCTCCGCGTTCAACACACGTACGGGACGGGAGACGTCTCCTCCTTCTTGATCCAGCAAGGGGAAAGGAGAGGTTGATGAAGATCCAGCAGCACGACGGCGTGGTGGTGGATGCAGGGCGTCACAGCAGTAGGGCTTCGCCGAGACTACGAGGGAGAGACGTAACGGGGAAAGGTGGAGGCGCCAGGGGCTGGTGTATGAAGTCCCTCCTCTCCCCCACTATATATAGGGGTGCCAAGGGGGGTGGCCGGCCCTAGTAGATGAGATCTACTAGGGGGGCGGCGGCCTAGGGGAGGTTTCCCTCCCCCCCAAGGCACCTAGGGGTGCCTTCCACCACTAGGACTCCTCCTAGGGGGAAACCCTACGCGCATGGGCCTATAGGGGCTGGTGCCCTTGGCCCATCTAGGCCAAGGCGCACCCCCTACAGCCCATGTGGCCCCCCGGGACAGGTGGCCCCACCCGGTGGACCCCCGGGACCCTTCCGGTGGTCCCGGTACAATACCGATAACCCCGAAACTTGTCCCGATGCCCGAAATAGCACTTCCTATATATAATTCTTTACCTCCGGACCATTCCGGAACTCCTCGTGACGTCCGGGATCTCATCTGGGACTCCGAACAACATTCGGGTTTCTGCATATACATATCTTCATAACCCTAGCGTCACCGAACCTTAAGTGTGTAGACCCTACGGGTTCGGGAGACAAGCAGACATGACCGAGACGACTCTCCGGTCAATAACCAACAGCGGGATCTGGATACCCATGTTGGCTCCCACATGCTCCACGATGATCTCATCGGATGAACCACGATGTCGAGGATTCTATCAACCCCGTACGCTATTCCCTTTGTCTATCGATATGTTACTTGCCCGAGATTCGATCGTCGGTATCCCAATACCTCGTTCAATCTCATTACCGGCAAGTCACTTTACTCGTACCGTAATGCATGATCCCGTGACCAGACACTTGGTCACTCTGAGCTCATTATGATGATGCATTACCGAGTGGGCCCAGTGATACCTCTCCGTCATACGGAGTGACAAATCCCAGTCTTGATCCATGTCACCCAACAGACACTTTCGGAGATACCCGTAGTCTGCCTTTATAGTCACCCAGTTACGTTGTGACGTTTGGCATACCCAAAGCACTCCTACGGTATCCGGGAGTTACACGATCTCATGGTCTAAGGAAAAGATACTTGACATTGGAAAACTCTAGCAAACGAACTATACGATCTTGTGCTATGTTTAGGATTGGGTCTTGTCCATCACATCATTCTCCCAATGATGTGATCTCGTTATCAATGACATCCAGTGTCCATAGTCAGGAAACCATGACTATCTGTCGATCAACGAGCTAGTCAACTAGAGGCTCACTAGGGACATGTTGATGTCTGTTATTCACACATGTATTACGATTTCCGGATAACACAATTATAGCATGAATAAAGACAATTATCATGAACAAGGAAATATAATAATAATGCTTTTATTATTGCCTCTAGGGCATATTTCCAACAGTCTCCCACTTGCACTAGAGTCAATAATCTAGTTCCATTGTGATGAATCGAACACCCATGGAATTCTGGTGTTGATCATGTTTTGCTCTAGGGAGAGGTTTAGTCAACGGATCTGCTACATTCAGGTCCGTATGTACTTTACAAATCTCTATGTCTCCATCTTGAACATTTTCACGAATGGAGTTGAAGCGACGCTTGATGTGCCTTGTCTTCTTGTGAAACCTGGGCTCCTTGGCAAGTGCAATAGCTCCAGTGTTGTCACAGAAGAGCTTGATCGGCCCCGACGCATTGGGTATGACTCCTAGGTCGGTGATGAACTCCTTCACCCATATTGCTTCATGTGCTGCCTCCGAGGCTGCCATGTACTCCGCTTCACATGTAGATCCCGCCACGACGCTTTGCTTGCAACTGCACCAGCTTACTGCCCCACCATTCAAAATATACACGTATCCGGTTTGTGACTTAGAGTCATCTAGATCTGTGTCGAAGCTAGCGTCGACGTAACCCTTTACGACGAGCTCTTCGTCACCTCCATAAACGAGAAACATTTCCTTAGTCCTTTTCAGGTACTTCAGGATATTCTTGACCGCTGTCCAGTGTTCCTTGCCGGAATTACTTTGGTACCTTCCTACCAAACTTACGGCAAGGTTTACATCAGGTCTGGTACACAGCATGGCATACATAATAGAACCTATGGCTGAGGCATAGGGGATGACGCTCATCTCTTCTATATCTTCTGCCGTGGTCGGACATTGAGCTGAGCTCAATTTCATACCTTGTAACACAGGTAAGAACCCCTTCTTGGATTGATCCATATTGAACTTCTTCAATATCTTATCAAGGTATGTGCTTTGTGAAAGACCTATGAGGCGTCCCGATCTATCTCTATAGATTTTGATGCCTAATATATAAGCAGCTTCTCCAAGGTCCTTCATTGAAAAACTTTTATTCAAGTAGGCCTTGATGCTGTCCAAGAGTTCTATATCATTTCCCATCAAAAGTATGTCATCTACATATAATATGAGAAATGCTACAGAACTCCCACTCACTTTCTTGTAAACGCAGGCTTCTCCATAAGTCTGTGTAAACCCAAACGCTTTGATCATCTCATCAAAGCGAATGTTCCAACTCCGAGATGCTTGCACCAACCCATAAATCGAGCGTTGGAGCTTGCACACTTTGTCAGCATTCTTAGGATCGACAAAACCTTCCGGCTGCATCATATACAATTCTTCCTTAAGGAAACCATTAAGGAATGCCGTTTTGACGTCCATTTGCCATATTTCGTAATCATAGAATGCGGCAATTGCTAACATGATTCGGACGGACTTCAGCTTCGCTACCGGTGAGAAAGTCTCATCGTAGTCAACCCCTTGAACTTGTCGATAACCCTTAGCGACAAGCCGAGCTTTATAGATGGTCACATTACCATCCGCGTCTGTCTTCCTCTTAAAGATCCATTTATTTTCTATGGCTCGCCGCTCAACGGGCAAGTCAGTCAAAGTCCATACTTTGTTTTCATACATGGATCCTATCTCGGATTTCATGGCTTCCAGCCATTTGTCGGAATTCGGGCCCGCCATCGCTTCTTCATAGTTCGAAGGTTCACCATTGTCTAACAGCATGATTTCCAAGACAGGGTTGCCGTACCACTCTGGTGCGGAACGTGTCCTTGTGGACCTTCGAATTCCAGTAGGGGCTTGATCAGAAGTATCTTGATCATTTTCATTAACTTCCTCTCTGGTCAGTGCAGGCACCTCAGGAACATTTTCTTGAGTTGCGCCATTTTCCGGTTCAAGAGGTAATACTTCATCAAGCTCTACTTTCCTCCCACTTACTTCTTTCGAGAGAAACTCTTTCTCCAGAAAGGACCCATTCTTGGCAACAAAGATCTTGCCTTCGGATCTGAGGTAGAAGGTGTACCCAATAGTTTCTTTTGGGTATCCTATGAAGACGCATTTATCCGACTTGGGTTCGAGCTTTTCAGGTTGAAGTTTCTTGACATAAGCATCGCATCCCCAAACTTTTAGAAACGATAGCTTAGGTTTCTTTCCAAACCATAATTCATACGGTGTCGTCTCAACGGATTTCGACGGAGCCCTATTTAAAGTGAATGCGGCAGTCTCTAAAGCATAGCCCCAAAAGGAAAGCGGTAAATCGGTAAGAGACATCATAGATCGCACCATATCTAACAGAGTGCGATTACGACGTTCGGACACACCATTACGCTGAGGTGTTCCAGGCGGCGTGAGTTGTGAAACTATTCCACATTTTCTTAAGTGTGCCCCAAACTCGTGACTCAAGTATTCTCCTCCATGATCTGATCGTAGAAACTTGATTTTCCTGTCACGTTGATTTTCAACCTCACTCTGAAATTCCTTGAACTTTTCAAAGGTTTCAGACTTGTGTTTCATTAAGTAGATATACCCATACCTACTTAAATCATCAGTGAGGGTGAGAACATAACGATAGCCACCGCGAGCCTCAACACTCATTGGACCGCACACATCAGTATGTATGATTTCCAATAAGTCAGTTGCTTGCTCCATTGTTCCTGAGAATGGAGTCTTGGTCATTTTACCCATAAGGCATGGTTCGCATGTGTCAAATGATTCATAATCAAGAGACTCTAAAAGTCCATCAGCATGGAGCTTCTTCATGCGTTTGACACCTATGTGACCAAGGCGGCAATGCCACAGGTATGTGGGACTATCATTATCAACCTTACTTCTTTTGGTACTCACATTATGAACATGTGTAGCATCACGTTCGAGATTCATAAAGAATAAACTATTCACCATCGGAGCATGACCATAAAACATATCTCTCATAAAAATGGAACAACCATTATTCTCAGATTTAAAAGAGTAGCCATCTCGAATTAAACGAGATCCCGATACAATGTTCATGCTCAAAGCTGGCACTAAATAACAATTATTAAGGTTTAAAACTAATCCCGAAGGGAGATGCAGAGGCAGCGTGCCGACGGCGATCACATTGACCTTGGAACCATTCCCGACGCGCATCGTCACCTCGTCCTTTGCCAGTTTCCGCTTATTCCGCAGCCCCTGCTTTGAGTTACAAATGTGAGCAACTGCACCGGTATCAAATACCCAGGAGCCACTACAGGCACTAGTAAGGTACACATCAATTACATGTATATCACATATACCTTTTGTTTTGCCGGCCTTCTTATCCGCTAAGTACTTAGGGCAGTTCCGCTTCCAGTGACCGCTTCCCTTGCAATAAAAGCACTCAGTCTCGGGCTTGGGTCCATTCTTTGGCTTCTTCTCGGCAGCTTGCTTGCCGGGCGCGGCAACCTCCTTGCCGTCCTTCTTGAAGTTCTTTTTACCCTTGCCTTTCTTGAACTTAGTGGTTTTATTGACCATCAACACTTGATGTTCCTTCCTGACTTCTACCTCTGCTGATTTCAGCATAGCAAATACTTCAGGAATGGTCTTTTCCATCCCCTGCATATTGAAGTTCATCACAAAGCTCTTGTAGCTTGGTGGAAGCGACTGGAGGATTCTGTCAATGACCGCATCATCCGGGAGATTAACTCCCAGCTGAGTCAAGCAGTTATGCAACCCAGACATAGTGAGTATGTGCTCACTGACAGAACTGTTTTCCTCCATCTTACAGCTGAAGAATTTGTCGGAGACTTCATATCTCTCGACCCGGGCATGAGCTTGGAAAACCATTTTCAGCTCTTCGAACATCTCATATGCTCCATGTCTCTCAAAACGCTTTTGGAGCCCCAGCTCTAGGCTGTAAAGCATGCCGCACTGAACGAGGGAGTAGTCATCGAAACGTGCCTGCCAAGCGTTCATAACATCTTGTCCTGCCAAGCACGTAGGACATAATCTTTCTTGGCAGCTATGAGGATGATCCTCAGGTTCCGGACCCAGTCCGTATAGTTGCTGCCATCGTCTTTCAGCTTAGTTTTCTCTAGGAACGCGTTGAAGTTGAGGACTACGTTGGCCATTTGATCTACAAGACATATTGCAAAGATTTTAGACTAAGTTCATGATAATTAAGTTCAACTAATCAAATTATTAGTGAATTCCCACTTAGATTAGACATCCCTCTAGTCATCTAAGTATTACATGATCCGAGTTAAACTAGACCGTGTCCGATCATCACGTGAGACGGACTAGTCAACATCGGTGAACATCTTCATGTTGATCGTATCTTCTATACGACTCATGCTCGACCTTTCGGTATTCTGTGTTCCGAGGCCATGTCTGTACATGCTAGGCTCGTCAAGTCAACCTAAGTGTTTGCATGTGTAAATCTGTCTTACACCCATTGTATGTGAACGTCTGAATAAAACACCCGATCATCACATGGTGTTTTGAAACAGCGAACTGTCGCAACGGTGCACAGTTAGGGGGAACACTTCTTGAATTTATTGTGAGGGATCATCTTATTTACTACCGTCGTTCTAAGTAAACAAGATGCAAAACATGATAAACATCACATGCAATCAAATAATAAACGTGACATGATATGGCCAATATCACATAGCTCCTTTGATCTCCATCTTGGGGCTCCATGATCATCTTGTCACCGGCTTGACACCATGATCTCCATCATCATGATCTCCATCATCGTGTCTCCATGAAGTTGCTCGCCAACTATTACTTCTACTACTATGGCTAACACGTTTAGCAATAAAGTAAAGTAATTTACATGGCGTTTCTCGATGACACGCAGGTCATTAAAAGAATAAAGACAACTCCTATGGCTCCTTCCGGTTGTCATACTCATCGACATGCAAGTCGTGATTCCTATTACAATAGCATGAACATCTCATACATCACATATAGATCATTCATCATTCATCACAACTTTGGCCATATCATATCACAAACCACTTGCTGCAAAAACAAGTTAGACGTCCTCTAATTGTTGTTGCAAGTTTTACGTGGCTGAATTAGGGTTCTAGCAAGAACGTCTTCTTACCTACGTTAAAGCCACAACGTGATTTGTCAACTTCTATTTACCCTTCATAAGGACCCTGTTCATCGATTCCGCTCCAACTAAAGTAGGAGAGACAGACACCCGCCAGCCACCTTATGCATCTAGTGCATGTTAGTCGGTGGAACCGGTCTCACGTAAGCGTACGTGTAAGGTTGGTCCGGGCCGCTTCATCCCACAATACCGCTGAAGCAAGAAAGGACTAGTAACGGCAAGAAAGTTGACAAATCTACGCCCACAACAAATTGTGTTCTACTCGCGCAAGAAGAACTACGCATAGACCTAGCTCATGATGCCACTGTTGGGGAACGTTGCAGAAAACAAAAATTTTCCTACTCGTTTCACCAAGATCATCTAGGAGTTCATCTAGCAACGAGTGATTAGATGCAGCTACATACCTTTGTAGATCGCGAGCGGAAGCGTTCAAAAGAACGGTGATGATGTAGTCGTACTCGACGTGATCCAAATCACCGATGACCAGCGCCGAACGGACGGCACCTCCGCGTTCAACACACGTACGGGACGGGAGACGTCTCCTCCTTCTTGATCCAGCAAGGGGAAAGGAGAGGTTGATGAAGATCCAGCAGCACGACGGCGTGGTGGTGGATGCAGGGCGTCACAGCAGCAGGGCTTCGCCGAGACTACGAGGGAGAGACGTAACGGGGAAAGGTGGAGGCGCCAAGGGCTGGTGTATGAAGTCCCTCCTCTCCCCCACTATATATAGGGGTGCCAAGGGGGGTGGCCGGCCCTAGTAGATGAGATCTACTAGGGGGGCGGCGGCCTAGGGGAGGTTTCCCTCCCCCCCAAGGCACCTAGGGGTGCCTTCCACCACTAGGACTCCTCCTAGGGGGAAACCCTAGGCGCATGGGCCTATAGGGGCTGGTTCCCTTGGCCCATATAGGCCAAGGCGCACCCCCTACAGCCCATGTGGCCCCCCGGGACAGGTGGCCCCACCCGGTGGACCCCCGGGACCCTTCCGGTGGTCCCGGTACAATACCGATAACCCCGAAACTTGTCCCGATGCCCGAAATAGCACTTCCTATATATAATTCTTTACCTCCGGACCATTCCGGAACTCCTCGTGACGTCCGGGATCTCATCCGGGACTCCGAACAACATTCGGGTTTCTGCATATACATATCTTCATAACCCTAGCGTCACCGAACCTTAAGTGTGTAGACCCTACGGGTTCGGGAGACAAGCAGACATGACCGAGACGACTCTCCGGTCAATAACCAACAGCGGGATCTGGATACCCATGTTGGCTCCCACATGCTCCACGATGATCTCATCGGATGAACCACGATGTCGAGGATTTAATCAATCCCGTACGCTATTCCCTTTGTCTATCGATATGTTACTTGCCCGAGATTCGATCGTCGGTATCCCAATACCTCGTTCAATCTCGTTACCGGCAAGTCACTTTACTCGTACCGTAATGCATGATCCCGTGACCAGACACTTGGTCACTCTGAGCTCATTATGATGATGCATTACCGAGTGGGCCCAGTGATACCTCTCCGTCATACGGAGTGACAAATCCCAGTCTTGATCCATGTCACCCAACAGACACTTTCGGAGATACCCGTAGTCTGCCTTTATAGTCACCCAGTTACGTTGTGACGTTTGGCATACCCAAAGCACTCCTACGGTATCCGGAAGTTACACGATCTCATGGTCTAAGGAAAAGATACTTGACATTGGAAAACTCTAGCAAACGAACTATACGATCTTGTGCTATGTTTAGGATTGGGTCTTGTCCATCACATCATTCTCCCAATGATGTGATCTCGTTATCAATGACATCCAGTGTCCATAGTCAGGAAACCATGACTATCTGTCGATCAACGAGCTAGTCAACTAGAGGCTCACTAGGGACATGTTGATGTCTGTTATTCACACATGTATTACGATTTCCGGATAACACAATTATAGCATGAATAAAGACAATTATCATGAACAAGGAAATATAATAGTAATGCTTTTATTATTGCCTCTAGGTCATATTTCCAACAATCACAACCAACACGACGGCGTGGTGGTGGAGCACCGACAATGCTTCGCTAAGCGTAGCCGGGACGAGGCGGTGGAACTACGGAGTAATGAGAGAGAGAGGGGTGCCAAGGGCTTGGTCTATCCTCTTGGGGCACCCCTCCCCTCTATATATAGGTAGCGGGGCGTGGGGAACAACCCCTCCAGACCCTAGGGTGCAACCAAGGGGGAGGAGGTGGAATCCTAGTCCTTCTACTTCCCTTCCGTACAAAAGTGGGCTTTCCACCTTTCCCAACTGCACGGGCCTTGAGGGACTTGTGTGCGCCTGGCCCAATATGGCCAGGGTGCCTTCCTCAGCCCATGCGACCCTTGGGACGTGGTGGGACCCTTGGTGGACTTCCGGACTCCTATGGAAGTTCCAGAACCTTTTGGAAGCTTCCCGATACAATACCGAAAAAACCAAAACTTTGAACCCTGAAAATAACTTTCCATATATAAGTCTTTACCTCCCGACCATTCCAAGACTCCTCATGACGTCCGGGATCTCATCCGGGACTCCGATCAACATTCGGTTACCACCCATCAAATATCCCAATACTACTCTAGCGTCAACGAACGTTAAGTGTGCGACCCTGCGGGTTCGGGACTCATGTAGTCATGACCGAGACACCTCTGCGGTCAATAACCAATAGTGGGACCTGGATGCCCATATTGGTTCCTACATATTCTACGAAGATATTTTATCGGTTGAACCGCGATGTCAAGGATTCGGTTAATCCCGTATGCACTTCCCTTTATCCGTCGATATGTTACTTGCCCGAGATTTGATCGTTGGTATCTCACACCTAGTTCAATCTCATTACCGACAAGTCTTACTCGTTCTGTAATACAAGATCCCATGACTAACTCCTTAGCCACATTGCTTGCAAGCTTCTTGTGATGTTGTATTACCGAGAGGGCCCAGAGATACATCTCCGTCAAACGGAGTGACAAATCCCAGTCTCGATCCATGCCAACACAACGGACACCATCAGAGATACCTGTAGAGCAACTTTATGATCTCCCAGTTACGAAGTGTTTGATAGCACACAAGGTATTCCTCCAGTATCCAGAAGTTGCATGATCTCATGGTCGAAGGAACAGATACTTGACATGAAGAAAGCTATAGTAAATAAATTAAACGATCTGATGCTAAGCTTATGGTTGGGTCTAGTCCATCACATCATTCTACTAATGATGTGATCCTGTTATCAAATGATAACTCATGTCTATGGTTAGGAAACCTTAATCATCTTTAATCAACGAGCTAGTCTAGTAGACGCTTACTAGGGACTTGATATTTGTTTATGTATTCACACACGTATTTAAGTTTTCGATCAATACAATTATAGCATGAATAATAAACCTTATCATGATTAAGGAAATATAATAATACCCACTTTATTATTGCCTCTAGAGCATATTTCCAACATTCTGAAGCTTCAAGCCTATTTTGCAATTGTTCGAGGACCTACTAAAATATGGGAGCCAGAGACCTTGTGGAAAGTGATGCCATGTTGTGTGATCATGCACAACATGACCATGGAAAATGAGGGTGAAGATTCTGCCGGAGGTCTGGATTTTGAAAACATGAATGATCCTATCCAACTTTCACATTAGAATCCGACCACGTTTGAGGAGTTTGTCCAAATGCATTAACAAATTCGGCATTGAGCAACTCCTGGTCAGCTCAAGGAAGATCTGATTGAACATATATGTGCCGTTAGGGGAATAACTAGAACATATGTGTGAGCTGAATTCAAGTTTAACTATTTTATTTTAAAATTTTAGTTGAGTTTTAATATTTAAATATCATCTACTGTCGCATTTTAATATTTTCACTCATTCTAGATTTGATATGCAATTATTTTGAGGGTTGCAGAAATTAGAAATCAGAGACGGATGTTTAAGGAAAATGGTTGGATGACTGGCTCTATATTTATATCCGCGGACAAATATTGTGTCCATTTTGAGAGACCTTTTAAGGGTCACGTCCTCGACTTAGACACAAGTATGCAACACAGGCAAGTTCGGATACGAGTTTGAATACGAATTTGGTCCAGACAATACCTTCCACTTTTTTTTATTATAAATATAATTATATCAGAGCATGTCCTTCACTTTGCAACACAAGAACAATCTTGCGATCATGATGCTGACGCCGATCTCGCTGGTTGGCCCGACGCCGGCCGACCACGAGAGCTCCAGCCAGTTAGAGATTCTTCTCCGTGAGGCCGGCCTGTACGAGACCTCCGATGAGCTGGCGGCCCGCGAGGATGTGCTGCGCGATCTCCAGGCCATCGTCGACCGGTGGGTGAAGCGCGTCACCGCTCAGCGAGGGTTTCCCGACGGCATGGCTGAGCAGGCCACCGCCCTTCTGATTCCGTTCGGTTCGTATCGTCTCGGCGTGCACGGCCGCGGCTCCGACATCGACGCCCTCGTCGTCGGCCCCTCCTACATCGACCGCGACCACGACTTCTTCGCCGTGCTCGGCGGCGTATTGGCGGAGACGGAGGCCGTGACGGAGCTGCAGCCCGTGCCTCGCGCGCACGTGCCCGTCATCAAGATGCGATTCCACGGCGTGCAGGTGGACCTCCTCTACGCCAGCGTGTGCCTCCCCGTGGTGCCCAGGGACCTCGACCTGCGCGACCGCTCCGTTTTCCGCGGCATGGACCTGGCCTCCGCGCGCAGCCTCAACGGCGTGCGCGTCGCCGACGAGCTCCTGCGGCTCGTCCCGGACGCCGGCGCCTTCCGCACGACGCTGCGATGCATCAAGCACTGGGCCAAGGCGCGGGGCGTCTACTCCAACGTGATGGGATTCCTGGGCGGCGTGGGCTGGGCGATCCTGGTGGCGCGCGTGTGCCAGCTCTACCCCAACGCCTCGCCGAGCATGCTGGTGCCGCGCTTCTTCAAGATCTTCTCGCAGTGGAAGTGGCCCAACCCGGTTCTGCTACGGGACATCGAGCACGACGACGGCGGCGAGCTCGCGCTCCGGCTGCCCGTCTGGGACCCGAGGCGGAACCCGCGCGACAAGAGCCACATCATGCCCGTCATCACGCCGGCCTACCCATGCATGAACTCGTGCTACAACGTCTCGCACGCCACCCTGCGGACCATCACGGAGCAGCTCCAGATCGGCAACGGCATCTGCCAGGAGATCCTCAAGGCCGGCCCCGGCGGCGCCGGCGGGTGGGACGCGCTGTTCCAGCCGTTCCAGTTCTTCAAGGCGTACAAGAGCTACCTGCAGGTGGACGTGAAGGTCGCCGGAGGGGAGGCCGACCTCCGGGAGTGGAAGGGGTGGGTGGAGTCGCGGCTGAGGCAGCTGGTGAACAGGGTTGAGGTGGCCACGGCCGGCATGCTGCTCTGCCATCCCAACCCGAAAGCCTACGTCGCCAAGCCCCATGATCTGCACTGCACGTCAACCTTCTTCGTGGGCCTGTCCAAGCCACAGCAGCAGCAGCAGCAGCAGCCCCAGGTGCCGTTCGACCTACGCGCGACGACGGAGGGGTTCAAGCAGGAGGTGTACACGTACGAGTTCTGGAGACCCGGGATGGAGCTGGAGGTCTCGCACACCCGGAGGAAGGACCTGCCGTCCTACGTCCTGGATCAGATCCTGCCGGCTGGGCATCTTAAGAGGAAGCGCGCCGCCGAGAGCAACTCTTCTCCTCCGCTGTCGTCTGCTTCCGGCGAGTCCAGGGACGTAAAGAGGGTGGTGGCAGCAGGCGGAACCGGATCGGCGCCTGAGAGGAAGAGGCAATGCTGTCCCAGCAATATCCTCCCCAGCGCTTCACTACAGGGCGTTGTGTGAGAGCAGATGAACATTCAGAGCAAGCACAGGAACTAGCTGTAATCAAGTCAAGGCAAGCCCAAGTCTTCAGGCGAACTCTTGTCAGGCAGCTGGCATGATCCAACCCGAGACAGAGAGAAGGGCAAACTCTGCACCCGGCTTGTACAGATTCAGATTTGCGTTGCATAGCTTTGTCAGAGGAACAATTGTGTATGATATTGATAGCTGATGATGAGATACATATTTTACAGGTTAAATTATGTATCGACTATCAAGTTATCAACTAGGGGTATATATGTACTCAAGACTGGTGGCAGCACCACCGAATAAAAACATTGTATTGTCAATGTTTATCTGATTGCTTAGTTCCTTCACTGCAAGTCTTCGATGTGATGTTAAGGCAGAGCTCCTGCCATGGTGTTGCTCTTATGTATTTTTTTCAGAATGATGCTAATATTGAATAAAAATCACAAATAAAGCCCATCTTGGCATTGTGATATGTTCTTATAAACTTGACCTTGTATCTGCGGAAATAAAAAAAATTTGACCTAATATGTTGGTGAGGATTTTACATCTGCCGGATGAAAAGAAATCCTGAGCATTGTTCTTTGTGACATCGATCAAGTTCTTCTTAAGCGCAACAAAACTGAAAAAAAAAACCCGATCCTTGTTCCGTGGAATACAAAATGAATTTAAACAAAATGGAGTGAAATCTGCATCATGTAGAAGATTG
>NC_041383.1:683587811-683592892 GCF_002162155.2 Triticum dicoccoides | reverse complement strand
CAAAAAACAAATTGCAATATTTTTTCCAGTTTTGTTTAGCCTTGGTTGTGGTGCTAAAATATCTATCTTGAATGGGATCGACTATGCGTCAAGTGACTGAAATTTTGAGGGATTCCAGTCACTTTTTGCTTAGCTTTTTTTTTTCTATAAAACATAAAAGAGTTATTATACGTGTGCAAACCGCACATGCAACGACCATAGGTATTTTGCTGATATATTCTTCTTTTAAGGTTCTCTTGTTACTATAATAATTGGGCCTTTATCCATGAAAGATATTTACTAGTGGGCTAGCCAACTCACAAGACTACAATAGCCACCCTAAAAAAAACTATGTCAACAATTAGCATGCACTTGTGGTTTAAAACTGCACCGAAAACAAAGTAATATCAACATCACTTCATGTATCAATTCAATAATCGTTGCTTAGCATATAAGAAAACATATGCAACAACATATATGGCAGAAATAAGTTTCACAACACCCCATATGTTACTCAAAAAATGTCGGATTACACTAAGATGTGTGCACTTGTATTAGTATTAGAACTAATGCCTTAAACGTTGACTCTGTCATTAGGAAAGAATTATTGCTTGATATGACACTTAATGCCCTCATCTATACTTACTTATAAAAGAGCAAACATAATCTTCTTTAAGTGCACCCCACAAAACGTACACGGATACATTACCACCGCATGATTAGTCCCACTAAACTCAATCTAACGGCTAGCCTTAACCTATCTGTTCTCTGTGTGCACTTAGCAATTTACATTGACTGACCGTACTCCACCGTGGAGGAAAATATGAAGTTCACGCCTGGTCAATTAGAAACTATAATCACGGACACATCCTATTAAGAAACTAATCACAGATGCATCTAATTATTAGGAAACTAATCACGAACACATCCTATTATTAGGAAACTAATCACGGGTGCATCCTATTATTAGAAAAATAATCACGAGCGCATCCTATTAGGAAATTAATCACGAACACATCTAATTATTAGAAAACTAATCACGGACGCATCCTATTAGATAACTAATCACGAACACATCTAATTATTAGGAAACTAATCGCGAGCGCATCCTATCGTCTCCTATCAGGGAATCGCGATCACGAGTCACCTGTCGTCACCAGCCCACTACCCACGCGAGCCACAATGGGAGACATGCGAAGAGGAGCTGCGGCTTCCTCCGAACACGCACACATGCCGTCGCCGCCTTCGTCTTCTGCCTGGAGGGCAGGTCACTCTTCTACTGACTGCAACGACTTTGCATCATACAGAGAGACCAACCATGTTTCTCCGAATATTCTATACTACTTATAAAAGAGCAAACATAATCTTCTTTAAGTGCACCCCACAAAACGTACACGGATACATTACCACCGCATGATTAGTCCCACTAAACTCAATCTAACGGCTAGCCTTAACCTATCTGTTCTCTGTGTGCACTTAGCAATTTACATTGACTGACCGTACTCCACCGTGAAGGAAAATATGAAGTTCACGCCTGGTCAATTAGGAAACTATAATCACGGACACATCCTATTAAGAAACTAATCACAGATGCATTTAATTATTAGGAAACTAATCACGAACGCATCCTATTATTAGGAAACTAATCACGGGTGCATCCTATTATTAGAAAAATAATCACGAGCGCATCCTATTAGGAATCACGAACACATCTAATTATTAGGAAACTAATCATGGACGCATCCTATTAGATAACTAATCACGAACACATCTAATTATTAGGAAACTAATCGCGAGCGCATCCTATCGTCTCCTATCAGGGAATCGCGATCACGAGTCACCTGTCGTCACCAGCCCACCACCCACGCGAGCCACAATGGGAGACATGCGAAGAGGAGCTGCGGCTTCCTCCGAACACGCACACATGCCGTCGCCGCCTTCGTCTTCTGCCTGGAGGGCAGGTCACTCTTCTACTGACTACAACGACTTTGCATCATACAGAGAGACCAACCATGTTTCTCCGAATATCTTGAATCATGATCCTTATGACTTCATCTCTACTACTTATAAGAAGTACATTTTTTTATTTGACTATTTTCCTGACATGGGAGGTAAGGTATGTTTTATCCACTAGAGTTGCTAAAATTGGAAGCATATCTGCAGTTTTTTCTTTCTAAACCGGCATTTGTTGGCCCTTTTTTGCCACGGTTATTCTTACAAGTGGTAGCCTACGTATCATTATTACTACAAACTCAGAGGATATTTGTTATATTGTCAAAATTTTAGAATGTTGAGCCCTTAAAGAAATGTGTAGTACTCAAGTAACTGTTCCAAGTTGTCATATTAATGCTTTTGTCCAGTGATTAACAAGTATAATTACGCAATTTATCAATGAAATTTTTATTTGGTTTACATGTTCTATTTACATAATAAAGTAAGTCACTTTTCTTGCTTCCAGACATTACAACACTTGTGGTGTAATAGTAGAATCGGATGGTCCAACTAGCATTTTTTTTGTCTTGTTTCACAACTGATTCTATGCAGTCAAGACATCTCTACACTTCTCTATGTGACAATGGCTTCCTCTTTTCAACAAACCATAGAGGTCTCTTCCCGCTATTGTGTGGTTGACACTCAATTGTAATAATAATTCTTGACTGGAGTTTGTTGGCACTGAAACGGTTCCTTAGCTTGTCCTAAGTGACATTTTCATGTGTGATTATACTTGCATAAATGTGTGCATATGGAGAATCATGATGAATCTTCTAAATAATTTTGAGTTTTATACATTGGGAAAAGTGGGTGGTCTTTTAATACAGGAGACATGTTGATTAAGGAGAAACGATATTTCAAATTATTTGTATGAGTTGGGAATAAGAGACTGTGTACTTTATAGGGAAATTTCAAATTTATGAATAAATTGTCTTGTATTAAGTATAGTATAATGTGTTAATCTAAATAGACGCGTGTTGCATGTGCACACTTATTAGTCCAAATAGACGTGCGTTGCACGTGCATATTTACTAGTTAAACAAGAAAGAGAAAATTAGCAATTAATGATCCATGCATGGTACGTGCATTTTATTGATGTATTATACCTTTTCTAATATACTATTTGTAGGTATGTCTTCAAGGCATATATTGTATTAAAAAATTAGTTTGTGCGTACAATATCTTAGGTATTTGTATATATCTAGTCATGTACTAATTCATATACCTATAAAAATTGTATACCTAGTCACGTACTAACTTTTTCATATACCTAGTCAAGATCTTACGTATATGTAAATTATGTTATTTCTGGGTATATCCCCAATATCATTTACGGGTATATATCAAAAAAAAATTATGTGTGTTAAAAAATAGTGTATCATTTTTTGGGTTATGTACCATTCGAAGTATATCACTTTCGTGTATATCTCCAAACCATGCATATATTGAAAAAGTATTTATGGGTATGATATCTTACGTCCATGTACGTACGCAAAAACCGCGTGTGGGTATTGGTATGCAATCGGACATTACTTAGACTAAAAAGAATTGTGCGTGGGTATATGTACGTAGGAAAAAAATCATGTGTGGGTATCAGCATGCATCGTATATTCCTAAAAGTAAAAAAAATTAAGATCACATTTATATTATTTATTCACCTTATTTTGTATAGAAATATTAGTTGGTAAAAGTGTGACCGGCCTTAACTTTTTTTAATATTGGATACCTTGAAAAGTAAAACTTCAAAAAAATGCATAATATACATTGTAATTATACATACAAACATTTGCGACGATATTTCGTATAGTTTGGTCATATCGGATACCTTAAAAATCAGAGCGTATATACATACCCTTTTTGTTTGGAAAGGAATTAGTGCAAAGAAATCAGTAGTATATATTTTTGGAAAGCAATCACTGCCTATTAAAATTTATAGCGCATGAAAACAATATTTGGAAAGTCAAATGTCGTGGATTGTACGTCATGCACCATGAATATCACTTGCTATAATGGGCATCAAGGTGCCCAGCCACCTAGGTGCCCAAATATATATACAGACGGTCTATTCTGCACACCACTTCCGCACTGCACGCTGAACGCAAGTGCACGTCATTCTTTGAACCAAGTGTGCTGCAGTACTCACACGAGTGAACTTCTCGTCGGAAAAAACTGCACGCGTTATTTTTTTGGTACTGTTTCTGCTCTAATTTTTTAACCGTTTATCGGAATGAGGCGTGTAATGTACCGTTGAAAAGCTATGGATTAGGCGCAACTTCAACATGTTGAACACTTTTCGAGATTTCACACGGTATAAGAGCAGTTTTAAAAATGGTGCGGCCCATGACGAGTGGCAGCGAGCGTTTTTTCGTGATTTATTCTAAACCGCTCGTCGGAATGAAGCAAACGATACGCCGTTGGATAGATATCGTCGAGTCGCATCGTTTTCATATATAAATATTTCTCTAATACCTTACGGTTTAAGAGCAGTTTCAAATTTACTAAATCGCGGAATTCTGTTTTTCAATTTTTTTCAAATTTTCGGTACTGTTTTCGCTCCCGTTTTTGAACCGTTTGTCGAAACGAGGCGTGTGATACGCTGTTGGAAAGCTACGAACGAGGCACAACTTTCATATGTTGAAATACTTTTGAGATTCCTTACGGTTTTAAGTTAATTTTGAAAATCGTGCGGCGGATGACGAGTGGCAGCGGCAATTTTTCGCGATGCAAATCACTGGTCCGAATGATTCAAACGATACGCAGTTGGAAAGATATCGACAAGACGCAACTCTTTCATGTAGAACACTCTCTCTAATTATTTACTGTTTAAGAGGAATTTCGAATTTACCGAAATACGGACACTGTTTTTTCGCGACCCAAAATCGTCGGATGTACTGCATCAGACAGAAAACCGCACTGCTTTCAGACCAAAAGACAACACTTCATTAGACCGATAAGTGCACTGCATGATTTTTTGTGAGATGTAAATTTTCCCATACGAGTTTTTGTTTTTGTTGTCTTTTCTTCAACTTTCTTTTATGAACGAGAGTGGACCGCAAAGACAAGGGCAAGTGAGCCGCGACATATATCAAAGTGAACCACATTACCGTCTT
>NC_041383.1:683499499-683587413 GCF_002162155.2 Triticum dicoccoides | reverse complement strand
TTTTTTGCATTTTCATGTTGGGGGCAAGTGAACATCGTCACTCTCAAAAGTGAACCACATCCGAGGACCAAACGCATTGCAAATGTTAATGTAGTTGACTGAATTTTGAGACAGACAACGCACTTCATACAGAGGGGTAATGAGCTGCCACACAAAATGACCGATGGGGGTGTACTGCACACATACACACACCGCATTGCAAGCATATACAAAAGGAACTGCATGCGCATGATACTTGCGGATTGTTGTCTCGCCGACATTAGGTTCAATTTCTCATCCCTGGGAATTTGGAAAACAAAAAAGAACTGGACCAATCGGCAACAAAAAGAACGGCATTACACAGCTGAACGAACTTCTCAAATACAAACAAAGGACTTCACAATACACACAAACTGCATCTATTTTACATTTTTTTACATTTTTTTCTCACATATCCAAGAACAAAGTGAAACTTTAAAAAATCCAGGCGCACTGCAGCACCATGGCAACGGAACCCCGTCAAGAAGTGGGGAGAACTGCAATTCAGAAGAAAAATATTCAGGATGGCGACCCTAGGCTCGATGTGGAGAACTGACTAGCAACTAGGGAGTAATCACCACCACTACTGCTACACGGAATAGCAACAAGAAAATATTCAGAAGAAAATTTGGGCAAGCTAGGCCATGAATGGGAAGAACATAAGAAATTGACCAGCGGAAGCAGCCATCGCGGTGGATGTGCTAGGCTCGATGACCTCTTCCATGCCATTGATGTGCCGTCATGGTAGTCTTTGAACCGTGCAACAGGATCTCCAGTGCTTCTTCCATGCCACTTATCTGAAGAAACAACACCGACACTTCACACACCGCAGCTGACCAAGAATAGAGACAGAGCACAAGGGAACAAGTGGCAAGCCATCACACACCTCTCATGCATCCAGCCCAATGCATCGCTCCACCAGCATGTAGGAACTGTAGGACACACGAACGCCATCTTCACGAAGTTGGGACTGCACTAAAAAAAGAAGCACACTGTACTTGAACATAGCCAAAATAAAAAACAGAGAACTGCACAAAAT
This sequence comes from Triticum dicoccoides, assembly GCF_002162155.2. Taxonomy (NCBI): domain Eukaryota; kingdom Viridiplantae; phylum Streptophyta; class Magnoliopsida; order Poales; family Poaceae; genus Triticum; species Triticum dicoccoides. Next base: position 683,586,356 of record NC_041383.1, on the reverse strand, counting down.
CAGTTTTTGGGGAAGATGATGCACAAACTGCATTTATGTTCCTTTTAGTCTCATCCGGGCGTGCAGTGCACTAGCTTTCCTATTTTCTTTTGTTGGTCCTTTTTTGTTTCCGCAAAAATAACAAAACTGAACAACAGCAGACTGCAGTGCACTTTGAGTTCTTTTGACTGTTGGCGGGCGACTCAGGAAAAATAAGCAAACTAAATAGTGAACTCCAGCGGCAAATGAACTGCAGCACAACGCCTCACCCACGGTGCTTAACTGCTTACGACGGCATGGTCAACGACCCACGGCGGAGCTAATGGAGCTGCTCACCAGCCATCAAGGTGCAGGCACAGAGAGTGAAGAGGGGATGTGAAGGTCGTGGTCATTAGGATGGGGGACCAACACAACGACTTGGGGGCTGTAGCCATCATGGATCTCGCAGGGACTAGCTACTAGGAGAGGAGGAAGTGGCGCACCAGTAGGGGAAGACGCCGGCCGCCCCAAGATCCGGTGGGGCAATGGTTGTTTGGCGGCCATGGGCATCTCCATAGGAGCCGCTGGTCGGAGCTGGCCTAGGGATGGGTGGCGTAGCCGGGGGCCTGGGGATGGGTCACAAAGTGGAGGATTTGGAGGCATGAACTTGACCGATGTTGCTCGCGAGGGTGCCCGCACACCGGGGCAGGGGCCGAGCTACACGCCGGGGTGAGGTGCACTGCACGCCACAGTTTCCCGCACTGCCTGCTGTACAGTTCAGAGGAGGGTAGAGGGGAGTCCAGTGGGGAGAGCCAGGGGTGCAGCGCCGGCAGTGGCGGCCCGGATCCACCTGCGGTGTAGAGCGGAGGTGGCGGCGGCGAGGGTCGGGATCTGTGGGTGGTTGGTCCGAGCCGGAGGAGGGGGGTGCCCAGGCCTCGCCGGAGAGGAGGAAGAGACCCGGCTGCTCTCCTCCCTCGGGCCTGGCTCGATCGAGCGTCGCCATGGAGAGATGAATCTGATGGTGTGGGGAGGGGAGGTAGCAGGGACGACAAGGCAACGGGAGCTGTTGGGGAGGAGGCCTGAGCCCTCTCCCGAGCGCGGGATCCGACGCTTCTCGTCGGCGCGCGTCGTATCCAACGGCAGGGGCACCGCTGTGGAGGATTGCGATGGGCGGATCCGGTGGCTGGCCTGCGTGGGGGCAGGTGGGGCGGGGAGGGTAGGTGGTTCGAGGTGGTGCGGCGGCGCAGAGAGGTGGAGGTGGCGCGGAGGTGCAGGGGAGGAAGGTGGCGTGGCGGTGGGAGGTCGCCGGCCTGGGGACGCGACGGTGGGTTGGTGGATCGGGGGGCTCGGGCGTGGGAGGAAGAAGGTGGAGGGGATCGGGGAAGGAGTGGGTGGAGGTGGGGTGGGTTTCTTTTCTTTGCGTGGGTTAGTCGGGCTGTTATCAGAATAAGGCGGAAGTGTTATTAAAATAAGGGTATTAAGAATGTTATCATAATATATCCATCCTAGTGGTAGCTACCACCACACTTACTGCCGTCGGATGCCATTCATGTGTGAAAGCTGATTAACGGGTCACGGTTTTGGAAGTAGCTAGATTTTCTCAACCCGATTAAATATCCAGCTGCATCCTCTCGATTTATATGGCTAGTTTTATCATATATAACTACCTCGAGTCAAAGCAAATGAGGCTAGCCTTTAAAATATATCCGCCGGCTGCGCGGCCGCCGTTAGCGTCATGTTTCACCGGAGGTAAGCATATGGAGTTATTACGGTGATCCATCCCAAAACATATATGTTAATCTTTGCTCCATCTTTTTTTTGTGGGGTAATCTTTGCTCCATCTTGCTCTACTTCTCTAGATTTAGCATATGTACGTGTGACCTATGGATGCCAAGACCGGTGCTCATGCTTCAGATCAGGACTACACAATAAAAAAAAAGAGGCCCATCTGCAACGGATTTTTTGTCTTTCGTGATCCATCTTTTATCTGTTAATTCCAGGTTGGGGACAAGATATATACACATGCACGGGCTTCATGCGAGTTTTATCCGTGAAGTGAGACAGACGGCATCACGCGTACATACACCGGCCCTATCATCGACGACAACATGGCGTTGATATCCGTGGCCGGGCGCATTCTTGCTTTCCGGGATATCACTCGTCCGCTGTTGTTGCCGGGCTACCAAATGCTAATACTAATTCTTTTATATTTTGTTGGACACTTTTCAACATTTCAAAGTACGTAGCCATCCGATCTATGGCCGTGGCGACGCCGACGACATCCACCAACTATGTTGGCTCCGCACTTGCACCACGTACTGTCCAGCACTTCTGACATACCTGATGATGGTGAGAAGTGGAGTCACATGGTAGAGGGACGTGATTGCTCCAGCATGCACCGACGTACGTCCTATCACAGATTAAGAGTTGCTAAACAAAGTTCAGGGATGATAAGATGGGCACATGACCGGAGGGAAACAAGAGAATAAATTGTATATGATCATTCGATGTCACGTAGAGGTCGATGGAATAATGGATGAACTACTTACATTATCTGTGTAGTACGTCAATGTGTATATGTTGGCTCCGTATCTTTAATTTGTTGTAGCAAGAGATAATACTACATACTATATTTCTTGTAGCAAGAGATAATACTACATACTTTTTTCGCGAGATAATACTACATAGTACCTTTTAATTATTATACTCCATACTACTTTTCTTACATATACTCTCTTTTTGTAATCTACATACTCCCTTTCTCTAATATACATACTATATGCGTGCATGTGAGAGTGCCTGGGAAATTCCACGGAATGCACTCTAACATACTACTATTACGTATACATACGCTCTCTTTTTAATTCCATTGACATACTCGATCCTTGTCTTAATACTCTAAACCTCAATTAAACATCATACTCTATACTCCAATTTAAGAGCGTACATACTCTATACACCATGCCTCCAACAACTGTAAGGCATACATCATATTTTTCATAATCTATATGACTATGAAGTATATATATTCTACTTTTTCTGAAGTATATAGTATGTATAACATAGCTCGACGAGTATACTATATATAGAGTATATATGGAGTATATATATTCTACTTTTTCTGAAGTATATAGTATGTACCTATAATATAGCTGGACAAGTATACTATATATAGTGTATGGAGTATGTATATTGAGACTATCCAGCGGGGGTAGAATATGTATGGAACAGATATACCATAGAGTATGTATCGAATATTAGTTAGTGCAGTACGTAAGTCACGCTAGCTAACCCTTATCCGGTGTTTAAAAAAGCAGCTAGCACTTATCCACACAGTGATATGCGGTGCATGCGGTCGGGCTACTAGCGTGTTGTTCAACTAACTACCGAGAGTGAAATGTTAATGGATCACTATTCATCCACTAACCCGTTTGCACATCGGTGTGGAAGGACACGTGGCACACAGATAATTAGGTGGTAACTACCACTGCTTGTAGATAAAATATGTCCTATATATATATATATATATATATATATATATATATATATATATATACTAATGGGTAGTGGGTTTTGGCACAACTTTGGGCAGCCTAAAAGGTTTCAAATGGACATCTCCTAACAACCCACACGAGGAGGATATCCCAAGTCCCCACCCTTCCGACTCAGGAGAGGAGCATTGCCATGCCCGCTACCTTGCAAATTTATCGCAACTTCTCATTTGGCAATATTTTGGTCATCATATCTGAACCATTGTTGTCATTTTTTTATTTTCTCAAGTTCTAGCAACTTGGCAGTCACAATATCTCGAATCCAATGGTACCTCACATCAATGTGCTTGTCCTAGAGTGATAGCTTGAATTCTTGGCAATGTGAATAGCACATCAACTATGCTATGTACTTAGCTTATGTGCCTGATATAGAAAAAGATTTCTGCAATCTTGATTGCCATGGCATCGCCCCCTACATAAGTCATCATGTATCCAGATGTAGACTTCCTATGATCCTTGTCACCAACATAATCTGAATAAGTATAGCCCTGCAATACAGGATAACCGCTTACAAAGCATAAACATGATGCAGAAGTTCCTTTGAGATACCCAAGTATCCGCTTTACTGCTTCCAGTGAGCTTTACTTGGATTTGTCATGAACCGTCTAACAACTCCAACTACTGCTGCATACGCAATATGAAACCTAGCACACACCACATTATGCAACAAATTCCCCACAATAATTGCTCTGTAAATGCCGCCAACGTCTTAATAAATATGATTCACCACCCGTTTGCAATCTGGAGCCACTTGAAGATTTTGTATGCCCAGATCTTGCGCCAATGCATCCCTACAAGATATTGCTTCAAGCATAGATGGATCACAATAGATGAACTAGAGAAACTGGGTCAAGAAAGAGGCCCCGATGGCCGGATTGTGAGGGACATGACTGCGAGCAGTGAAGGAAATATGCCCTAGAGGCAATAATAAAGTTGTTATTTTATATTTCCTTATATCATGATAAATGTTTATTATTCATGCTAGAATTGTATTAACCAGAAACTTGATACATGTGTGGATACATAGACAAAACATCGTGTCCCTAGTAAGTCTCTACTAGACTAGCTTGTTAATAAAAGATGATTAAGTTTCCTAACCATAGACATGTGTTGTCATTTGATGAATGGGATCACATCATTAGGAGAAAGATGTGATGGACAAGACCCATCCGTTAGCTTAGCATATTGATCGTTCAGTTTTATTGCTATTGCTTTCTTCATGTCAAATACATATTCCTTCGACTATGAGAGTATGCAACTCCCGGATACCGGAGGAATACCTTGTGTGCTATCAAACGTCACAACATAACTGGGTGATTATAAAGATGCTCCACACATATCTCTGAAGGTGTTTGTTGGGTTGACATAGATCGAGATTAGGATTTGTCACTCCGAGTATCGGAGAGGTATCTCTGGGCCCTCTCGGTAATGCACATCATAAGAAGCCTTGCAAGCAAAGTGACTAATGAGTTATCTACAAGATGATGTATTACGGAACGAGTAAAGAGACTTGCCGGTAACGAGATTGAACTAGGTATGTGGATACCGACGATGGAATCTCGGGCAAGTAACATACCGATGGACAAAGGGAATAACGTATGTTGTCATAACGGTTCGACCGATAAAGATCTTCGTAGAATATGTAGGAGCCAATATGAGCATCCAGGTTCCGCTATTGGTTATTGACCAGAGAGGTGTCTCGGTCATGTCTACATAGTCCCCAAACCCGTAGGGTCCGCACACTTAACGTTCGATGATGATTTAGTATTATATGAGTTATGTGATTTGGTACCGAATGTTGTTCGGAGTCCTGGATGAGATCACGGACATAACGAGGAGTCTCGAAATGGTTGAGAGGTAAAGATTGATATATAGGACGATGGTATTCGGTCACCGGTAGTGTTCCGGAGTGTACCGGGTACATATAGGGTCACCCAAAGGGGTTCCGGGCACCCCCGACAAAGATATGGGCTTAATGGGCCAAGGGAGGGACATACCAGCCCACAAGGGACTGGTGTGCCCCTCCACCAGGCCGTCCAACCCTAGGGAAAGGAAAGGGGGAGGGCAAGTCCCTCCTTCCTTCCCCTCCTCAAGGGAGAAAGGAAAGGGGGGCGCCACCTCCCCCTTCCGCTATTGGTTATTGACCAGAGAGGTGTCTCGGTCATGTCTACATAGTTCTCGAACCCGTAGGGTATGCACGCTTAATGTTCGTTGACGATATAGTGTTATATGAGTTATATGTTTTGGTGACCGAATGTTGTTCGGAGTCTCGGATGAGATCACAGACATTACGAGGAGTCTCGAAATGGCCGAGACATAAAGATTGATATATAGTATGATGGTATTTGGATAGCAGAAGTGTTTCCGGACGTACCTGGAAAGAATCGGGTCACCGGAAGGGGTTCCGGGCACCCCCCGACAAGTTATGGGCCTTATGAGCCAAAGAATGGGACAGACCAGCCCACAAGGGGGCTGGTGCGCCTCCTCCCTTGTTTGGCCAACCCTAGGGAAGGAAAAGGGGGAGGGCTAGCCCCTCGCGCCTTTCCCTCTCATGGGAGAAAGGATAGGGAGGCGCCACCCTCCCCTGCCTTTCCCTGCGCTCCAAATAAGGAAAGGAGGGGCGCGGCTTGGGAGAGACCCCAAGTAGGACCCCCCTACTTGGGCGCCCCCCTTGGCTGCTCCTCCCTCCCTCCCACCTATATATATGTGGGAGGGGGCGCCTAGCACATAACAGACAATTGCTTAGCTGTGTGCGGCGCCCCCCTTCACCGTTTACACCCCGGTCATATTTTCGTAGTGCTTAGGCGAAGCCCTGCGGAGATAACTTCACCATCACCATCACCACGCTGTCGTTTTGGCGGAACTCATCTACTACCTCGTTGCCTTGCTGGATCAAGAAGGCACAGACGTCACCAAGATGAACGTGTGCTGAACGTGGAGGTGTCGTACGTACGGTACACGGTCGGTTGGATCGCGAAGAAAGTTCGACTACATCAACCGCGTTGTGAAACGCTTCCGTTTACGGTCTACGAGGGTACGTAGACACACTCTCCCCTCTTGTTGCTATGCATCTGCTTGATAAATCTTGCGTGGGCGTAGGATTTTTTTTGTTTTCATGCAACGTTCCCCAACAGGATTTCCCAGGCGCTACGGTAGGACAGGATCAACACCTGCTGTCATCCAGGATGCCCGGACCATCTGCCACCATGGTCATTATGGTGTTGTCGATCGCCTGGTCACCGTGTATTTGTTCCTCCCGAGTCGACGCTCTTCAAGAAGTTGTAGGTTGTACCTTTGGTCCTTGTGCGACTCCTCCAAGGTGACGCCAACATGGACTGATGAGGGCAATGGCGCCGACTCATCATCGACCACCTCGTCCATCATCTCGTCGGTATTGTTGCCCTCTGGAGAGCTCGCTGGCATGCCAGCCTGTATCCGACTGACTCGGCGGCCCTGCCAGCCAGCCGCAATACCGGACAACTCATGCTTCTCTTCGGTGAAGAGGTTTTCCTACAACGGTTTAGAGATCGAGGTCATGGCAGGCGTGGTGCACAAAGGAGATCGGGGGCGGGGATGTGGTATAGGTCTTGTCGAGCCTGACCACGCATAAATAGCGGGAACCGATCAGGCCAAGCGGTGGGTTGTGTGAATGCGGGTGATACGGGACGCCTCGGAAACGATCTTTCACGGTGCCAAAGAACTCACAAGGAGCAGCAACAAACTCACTCGAAACTTGTTTCAACAAACTTTGTTACTCTCAAGTGGCAAGAACAAGAGGAAACACTCTCAGATAAATTGCAGCGGATAACTAGCTTGGTTTACAAGGATGCAACCCAAACCATGAAGCTTGTGAACCTATGAAGAATCACAAGAGGGAACCACAAGGATCCTATATGAATTGAGGACAGGCCCTCCAATCCACACACACGAGCTAACACTCAACGATACTAGTGCTCACAACACAACACAACCTCACCGGCTGTCTACAAACATAAACTCAGAAATCTCATCCCCCCTCACATGGAACAGCCGGGGAGTATTTATACTAGAAGCACCGACTAGTTAGGTGTGAAAATAACTCAAAAAGAAGGGTAAATTCGTGAGCCCCAAGCTGTAGCAGGAGCAAACTTGTTGAGCCTCGCGCTGTAATAAATTCCTGGACAGCTTGCATGGAAACTTGCACAACTTTTGACTCAAGACCTCAAATGATGCACCGTTTTTTATGAATGAAAGCTGACTTCTAAGACAATCTTTTTCAGCCTCTATAAGGTGCTAGAGACTTCCAGAATTAATTAGGTTTAGGTGGGAAGTTGCAGCTGGAAATCTGATGTGTCATTTCTCCCAAAATAGGCACCGAAGCTTCCCAACTAAGATAATGGTTTTGCCCTTGTCTTCCTTTGGATGCTCTAATGGTTCATCATTTGTGCTAGCATTAACCTCACTCTTGCATGCCTTGGTCATGATCTGGTCCACATCATCCTCCCTTCCTTCAAACAAAACCGTCCTCGGTTTTGAGGTATTCTTTTTGGGCTTCTTCACTTGTGGGAATTGCTCAACCTTGAGTACTTGATCCATCATAGGTTCCAAGACATGGTTCACTCCTTGATGCATGAACAAATACTTGTTAGACCTCCCATGGTGAGTAGCATCATGATCAAACTGCCATGTCTTCCCAAAAGAAGATGACAAGCTTGCATTGGCACCACATCACATACCACTTTGTCCACATAACTTCCCACTGAAAATTGCACCCTAGCACGATGCGTAATCTTCAGCTTACCAACACCATTCAGCCACTTTAAATAATATGGCTGGGGCTGCCTCCATGTTGATATCCCAAGAGCATGCACAAGATCACTACTAATGATGTTGTTGTAGCTGCCTCCATCGATGACCACCTTGCAGTTTTTGTCCTTGATCTTGCAAATGGATTGGAACACATTTTGTCGCTGGCCCTTCTCAATAATAGGAGCATCATCATGAGGCACTTTGCGAACCATGAGATTAACACCATCTCCTCCATCTGAACTCAGAGGTGCTCCGGTCTCAAAAGTACAATAATTTGCATCTTTCTTCTCAGATTCAGATTTGTCACTTGAGTCATCGGTGACATATCCATCATTTGTGAGTAAAACCTTCTTCAGATTAGGACAATCCTTCTTGAAGTGACCTCTACCCTTGCATGTATGGCACTGAATATTACTAATGCGAGTGGCAGGAGTATTGGAAGATTCAACCTTTGATGCATTAGCTTCTTTTGTAGTCATCTTGTTGTGTGAGCGAAAATCTGCAGCAACACTTCCTTCTACTTCTCGCTGAACTGAACCTCTCCAAGTACTTGATGTATAGGTTTGGCTGCGACTTTGGTGACGCTTCAGCTGCTGCTCCACACGAATAGCTGGATGCACAAGTTCTTGCAAATCTTGATATGTAACCATCTCTATCCTTTCTTCACATCTTCATTCAGTCCATGAAAGAATCTTGACATTGTGGCCTCCTCTGGCTCATTCACCGCTGTCCTAATCATCAAAATATCCATCTCTTTATAGTACTCATCAACACTAGAATTACCTTGGCACAACCGTTGGAGTCGATTGTACAAGGTTCTTGTGAAATGTTCAGGAACAAACCGTCTCCGCAACAGATTTTTCATTTGCACCCATGTCTCCGGACGACCTCCAGCACGACACAATTGGTTCCACCAAATCAAAGCATATCCAGTAAACTCAATGGATGCATATCGTACCTTCTTCTCCTCCGTATAGCGGTGGCTGTCAAAAATCTGATCCACACGCATCTCCCACTCCAAATAATCATCGGGCTCAGTTTTCCCATTGAACGATGGTATGGTAAGTTTGAATTTACCAATCCCATCATCTTCATGGTCACGATGAGCACGCCCATGACCTCTTCCTCCCATGGCAAAGCCTTCTTGGCCTTCTCCGCGACGATCATGATGAACACATCGTGGTCGAGGCTCGTAGTAGTTTCGAGCATCATCGGAGTGGTCGCTCCAATGCTCTCCATGGTGGTCCTGCTGTATGGGGAGTTGTCGATGTCGACCCCGTGCAGCAAGCCCATCTCGTGGTGGTGATGGTGGCGCACAAGTAGCACCTCGCTGGTCGTAGAGAGCACGCCGAGGTGGTGCAGCGTAGTAGCTATGAGCATCACCCGAATAGACGTGGTTGTGCTCTCCATGCTCCTCCTCAAGGTGGCGTTGGCCCTGCTGTTCGGGGATTTGTCGATGTCGACCCCGTGCAGCAAGCCTATCTCGACGGAGTTCCTCGGTGAGGGAGTCGATTCTCCGGCCAAGGTTGGTCTCCACGGCCGATATGCGCCTCTCCACCTTGTTCAACACATACTCTCGTGTATCCTCCAATGCCAACACATAGGCGGGCTGCAAGCTTGGATCGTACACGGGAAGTGGCAGCTCCTCCTCCATGAGGTGCCTACCTCCATGCACACCATCAACACTGCTGGATCTCCTCGAACCCATGAAAGCTTCTCAAGAACAAAATCAGCAAGAGAGAAAATAGCACCGCGAACAACCTAAAGCTCTGATGCCAAGATGATACGGGACGCCTCGGAAATGATCTTTCACGGTGCCAAAGAACTCACAAGGAGCAGCAACAAACTCACTCGAAACTTTTTTCAACAAACTTTGTTACTCTCAAGTAGCAAGAACAAGAGGAAACACTCTCAGATAAATTGCAGCGGATAACTAGCTTGGTTTACAAGGATGCAACCCAAACCATGAAGCTTGTGAACCTATGAAGAATCACAAGACGGAACCACAAGGATCTTATATGAATTGAGGACAGGCCCTCCAATCCACACACACGAGCTAACACTCAATGATACTAGTGCTCACAGCACAACACAACCTCACCGACTGTCTATAAACATAAACTCAGAAATCTCATCCCCCCTCACATGGAACAGCTAGGGAATATTTATACTAGAAGCACCCACTAGTTAGGTGTGAAAACAACTCAAAAAGAAGGGTAAATTCGTGAGCCCCAAGCTGTAGCAGGAGCAAACTTGTTGAGCCTCGCACTGTAATAAATTCCTGGACAGCTTGCATGGAAACTTGCACAACTTTTGACTCAAGACCTCAAATGATGCACCGTTTTTTAATGAAAGCTGACTTCTAAGACCATCTTTTCCAGCCTCTATAAGGTGCTAGAGACTTCCAGAATTAATTAGGTTTAGGTGGGAAGTTGCAGCTGGAAATCTGATGTGTCATTTCTCCCAAAATAGGCACCGGAAGCTTCCCAACTAAGATAATGGTTTTGCCCTTGTCTTCCTTTGGATGCTCTAATGGTTCAACATTTGTTCTAGCATTAACCTCACTCTTGCATGCCTTGGTCATGATCTGGTCCACATCAACGGGTGTCAGAGTGGGTTTCTCGGCAACTGCACTTGTTTACTGTCGGCAGACAGACGGACATGTGGCCTTTGCATGCGAAGAGAGTCGTCCAATCAGGTATCTCTGGCATTGAAAAGGTGCGGGCGACACTCTCGGCCGGCTCGCCGCTTCAATGTTAGCTCTAGTGAGAGGTCGCGTCCGCTCCGGGCATGAATGGGGTGTTGGTGCTCTTGAGCGGCGCTGACTGACATGATTGCGCGTCAACTGCTTCATGCGAAAAAAGACACGGGCGAGGGAGAGGATTTTGGGTGGGTTCGAGGTGTCCGTCGCTTATGTGGCGGCGGTACGGGCATCCATAAAGCCTCCCAGGTTTACCTCCGGTTGACGAAAAAGAAATTTGAACCGATTCACGGACAAATGGAATACTGTGTTGGATGACAAATCACGTCCGGACAAGCGGTTTAGTGTTCGCGTTGGAGATGCTCCTAACTGCCACAGGGAACTTGATACCGTTCTAATGATCATTTGGTCATGTACTCGAACACTAGTTGGCAACACCCACGTGTTCTGAATCCGAATGTGATCCCGATTGCCATCCCAATGTTATAAATAAATAATATAATACAGTATGGGCTTTCTCTGTGCGCTGCTTACCTGTGGTACATCCCAGCACGGAACTGGCCACCGCGATCATGTCACCGATCTCGGTGGTTGGCCCGACGCCGGCGGACCTCGAGAGCTCCACACCTGAATAAAGCTATAGTAAATAAATTAAACGATCTGATGTTAAGCTTACAGTTGAGTCTAGTCCATCACATCACTGTGATCCCGTTATCACATGACAACTCATGCCTATGGTTAGAAAACCTTAATTATCTTTAATCAACGAGCTAGTGAGTAGACGCTTACTAGGGACTTGATATTTGTTTATATATTCACACATGTATTTAAGTTTTCGATCAATACAATTATGGCATGAATAATAAACCTTATCATGATTAAGGAAATATAATAATAATCACTTTATTATTGCCTCTAGGGCTTATTTCCAACATTCTGAAGCTTCAAGCCTATTTTGCAGTTGTTCGAGGACCTACTAAAATATGAGAGCCAGAGACCTTGTGGAAAGTGATGCCATGTTGTGTGATCATGCACAACATGACAATGGAGAATGAGGGTGAAGATTCTGCCGGAGGTCTGGATTTTGTAAACATGAATGATCCTATCCAACTTCCACATCAGAATCCGACCACGTTTGAGGAGTTTGTCCAAATGCATTAAAAAAATCGGCATCGAGCAACTCCTGGGCAGCTCAAGGAAGATCTGATTGAATATATATGTGCCGTTAGGGCAATAACTAGAACATATGTGTGAGCTAAATTCAAGTTTGACTATTTTATTTTAAAATTTTAGTTGAATTTTAATATTTAAATATCATCTACTGTCGCATTTTAATATTTTCACTTATTGTAGATTTGATGTGCAATTATTTTTGAGCGTTGCAGAAATTAGAAATCAGAAAAAGGAACATGGTTGGATGACTGGCTCAATATTTATATTCACGGTTTTGAGGGACATTTTAAGGGTCACGTGCTCGACTTAGGCACCAGTATGAAACACACGCAAGTTCGGATACGAGTTTGAATAGCCCTGTGCGTTCGGTTTATTCGGTTTACATGATTCGGTTTATACGGTTTTTCGGTATGTACGGTATTAATACTTCGGTAAATACGGTATGAAATTAAAATACGGTTCGGTTTCGGTATATACCAAATTATTTCGGTATGGTTTCGGTATATACCATAAAAACCAAAGTTGACGCGAATTTGAAAATGACGTAATAATAATTTGCAAATTTATGACTCAAAACACATTCTATTTTACACAAATAGTATATGACTATATATATAAGTATATATGCATGCATTGATTCATCTGTTGATGGTTATGGACGTGCTTAACATTTTAAAAAGAGAAAAATGACAATGTTACAAGAAAAATGTAGGTGCTTAGTAGTGAGTTTGACTCATGTACAAGAAAAATGACAACTTGTACGGTTGTTCATCTCAAGAAATATAAATTTATCTTTTACTTCGGTTTATTCGGTTAACCATTCGGTTTTTCGGTATATACCATAAAAACCAAAGTTCAAATCGGTATGAAAAGTTCATACCATACCGAAACCAGAAACCATAAAAACAAAAAAATCGGTTCGGTTCGGTTTATTTTTCGGTTTTTCTGTTCGGTTTTAAAATGCACAGAGTTGAGTTTGAATCCGAATTTGGTCCAGACAATACCTTCCACTTTTTTTATTATAAATATAATACTATATCAGAGCATGTCCTTCACTTTGCAACACAAGAACAATCTTGTGATCATGACGCTGACGCCGATCTCGCTGGTTGGCCCGACGCCGGCCGACCACGAGAGCTCCAGCCAGTTAGAGATTCTTCTCCGTGAGGCCGGCCTGTATGAGACCTCCGATGAGCTGGCGGCCCGCGAGGATGTGCTGCGCGATCTTCAGGCCATCGTCGACCGGTGGGTGAAGCGCGTCACCGCTCAGCGAGGGTTTCCGGACGGCATGGCTGAGCAGGCCACCGCCCTTCTGATTCCGTTCGGTTCGTATCGTCTCAGCGTCCACGGCCGCGGCTCCGACATCGACGCCCTCGTCGTCGGCCCCTCCTACATCAACCGCGACCACGACTTCTTCGCCGTGCTCGGCGGCGTGCTGGCGGAGACGGAGGCGGTGACGGAGCTGCAGCCCGTGCCTCGCGCGCACGTGCCCGTCATCAAGATGCGCTTCCGCCGCGTGCAGGTGGACCTCCTCTACGCCAGCGTGTGCCTCCCGGTGGTGCCCAGGGACCTCGACCTGCGCGACCGCTCCGTTTTCCGCGGCATAGACCTGGCCTCCGCGCGCAGCCTCAACGGCGTGCGCGTCGCCGACGAGCTCCTGCGCCTCGTCCCAGACGCCGGCGCCTTCCGCACGACGCTGCGATGCATCAAGCACTGGGCCAAGGCGCGTGGCGTCTACTCCAACGTGATGGGTTTCCTGGGCGGCGTGGGCTGGGCGATCCTGGTGGCGCGCGTGTGCCAGCTCTACCCCAACGCCTCGCCGAGCATGCTGGTGCCGCGCTTCTTCAAGATCTTCGCGCAGTGGAAGTGGCCCAACCCGGTGCTGCTGCGGGACATCGAGCACGACGACGGCGGCGAGCTCGCGCTCCGGCTGCCCGTCTGGGACCCGCGGCGGAACCCGCGCGACAAGAGCCACCTCATGCCCGTCATCACGCCGGCCTACCCATGCATGAACTCGTGCTACAACGTCTCGCACGCCACCCTGCGGACCATCACGGAGCAGCTCCAGATCGGCAACGGCGTCTGCCAGGAGATCCTCAAGGCCGGCGGGTGGGACGCGCTGTTCCAGCCGTTCGAGTTCTTCAAGGCGTACAAGAGCTACCTGCAGGTGGACGTGAAGGTCGCCGGAGGGGAGGCCGACCTCCGGGAGTGGAAGGGGTGGGTGGAGTCACGGCTGAGGCAGCTGGTTAACAGGGTCGAGATGGCCACGGCCGGCATGCTGCTCTGCCATCCCAACCCGAAAGCCTACGCCGCCAAGCCCCATGATCTCCACTGCACGTCAACCTTCTTCGTGGGCTTGTCCAAGCCACAGCCACAGCAGCAGCAGCAGCAGCCCCAGGTGCCTTTCGACCTACGCGCGACGACGGAGGGGTTCAAGCAGGAGGTGTACACGTACGAGTTCTGGAGGCCCGGGATGGAGCTGGAGGTCTCGCACACCCGGAGGAAGGACCTGCCGTCCTATGTGCTAGATCTGATCCTCCCGGCTGGGCATCTCAAGAGGAAGCGCGCCGCCGAGAGCAACTCTTCTCCTCCGTTGTCGTCTGCTCCCAGCGACGTCAAGAAGGTGGCGGCGGCAGGCGGAACCGGATCGTCGCGTGAGAGGAAGAGGCAGTGCTGTCCCAGCAATATCCTCCCCAGCGCTTCAGTACTGGGCGTTGTGTGAGAGCAGAAACAGATGAACATTCAGATTAGTAATCACAGGAACTAGCTAAGCTTCAGTAATCACAGGAGCAGATGAACATCCTTACCGGCATGATCAGGCCAAGGCAAGCCGAAGTCTTCAAGCAAACTCTTGTCACGCAGATGGCATGATCGAACGGGAGACAGAGAGAAGGGCAAACTCTGCAACCGGCGTGTACAGATTCAGAAATGCGTTGCATAGCTTTGTGAGAGGAACATTTGTGTATGATATTGATAGCTGATGATGAGATACATATTTACAGGTTAGGTTGTGTATCAACCAAGTACTCAAAACTGTTGGAAGCACCACAGAATAAAAACATTGTATTGTCGATGTTTGTGCTTACTTAGTTCCTTCACTAGAACAGGAACTAGCTAAGCTTCGGTAATCACGGGAATAGATGATCAAGCCAAGGCAAGCCGAAGTCTCCAAGCGAACTCTTGTCAGGGAGATGGCATGATCCAATGGGAGACAGAGAGAAGGGCAGACTCTGCGACCGGCGGAACATCGTGTACAGATTCAGATTTGTGTTGCACAACTTTGTCGGAGGAACAATTGTGTATGATAGCTGATGATAGATACATTCATACATAGGTTAAGTTGTGTATATCGACTATCAAGTTATCAAACTATGTACTCCAAACTGTTGGAAGCACCGCAGAATAAAAACATTGTATTGGCGATCGATGTTCATGTGCTTGCTTAGTTCCTTCACTGCAAGTCTTCGATGTGTTTTCGCTCTTATGTACTCCCTCCATACTAAAATATAACATTTAAATTGAACGTACATTTTGACACGAAGGTAGTAAATTTTATCATAATTATGCTATTATTGAATAAAAGTTACAGATAAAGTCTATCTGAGCATGCATTGTAACATGTTTGACCAAATATACAAGGTTCGGTAGTTTTTGGTACTTGGGTAGGAGTTCTATCCTACGTATTCTTCCTCATCAACTAAATTGACATCCACTCCTTTGGTACCAAATCTTCAAGGTGCAAAGATCAACCTATTATCCTCGCAAGAAAAAAAATCAACCTATTAAAAATGTGAACGTAGCAACCTATCAACAGATTGAATGAAACATAATAGCCTCGTCCACTAGTCCCTCCTTGTTCTTCTTGTGTCTGCAACTTACTAGTAACATCCTTGTTCACCCGAAGGTATTCAAAGTTATGAATAGGGTCCCTTCTGGGTATATCTAGATGAGACTTAACTAAATCATATTTGAAATGTCGTTGTCACTGTTTCTTCCAATCCCCATGTTGTTTTCCTTTGTCACATGTTCATTTGTTTTGTGTTGTTGATGTGTCTTTTGATCCGCAATTTTCTCTGGGGTTGTACCTAGACTGGGCTTTTTCTTCCCACAAGTGACAAAAAGAATCCAGGAGAAGAATCTAGGAATTTTGAACCAATTTCAAAATCTAGATTTTTTTTGCCTCTTTCAAAATGTACATTGTGTATTTAAAAATGCACTATGTGTATTTTACACATGTTCAAGATTTATTCGGATAAACGTTAGTAGTATTGAAAGTGTTCAACGTGTATCTAAAAATGTTTGGCTTGTTTACAAAAAACGTTGAACATGTGTTAAAAAAAAGTCAACAATTACTTTGGAAAGATAAAAAAGAAAAAGAAACAAAAGGGAAACCTGAAAGTAAAACAGATGAAAATCAATAGATAAAAACACATAATAGAAAAAAAATCATGTAGAACCTTGCAAAACCGGCAAAACCAGGTGGAAGGTTTCGCGGTTGTTGTTGTTTGAGTTACTCGAGCATCCACCAAATTGGGATGGGCCTTTTGGTCGGCCACGTTTCCACGACTTTATCTAGGCTGAGCTTTTTCTTATTTTGCTTGTTAGGTTGTAACTTATACACAAGTGACGAAAAGAACCCAGGACAAGAATATATGCTCTTAAAATCAGTTTGAATGTCTAGAATATGTTTTTTGCACATGCGATGGGAGAGAATATGACAGAAGAATTGAAACCTCGGTTTGCGGTCGCGTTGTATCCCTTGTAGTTCCGTGGTATGCATGTCGAGTAGTGGACATGAAACTGGTCGCATTGGCTATCCATATGCCAGAACCATGAGTTGGTCGCGAGATCTTATGGGTTTCAGCACTAGTCTACCCCAACTTGTTTGAGACTAAGGGCCTGTTCTGATCTCATCCAACTTCACAAAACCAGCTTCCCTAGCCAGCTTCTTGCTTCACCTGGCGATTCCCAATCGTTCGGCGTCGGGGGTAGCTTCTCCCAGTGCTGCAGCCCAGCTGGGAGCTAGTTGGCCTGGTTGGGCTCCAGTTTGGGCCGGTTGGAGGAAGCCCAACTTGGCGGTTCAGCGAGAGAAGGAGCCCTCGTACCGATTCAATCGAGGGAGTGAGGAGCGATCTGTTACAGCGAGCGTACCGGTTCGATCTGAA
The DNA here is from genome assembly GCF_002162155.2 of Triticum dicoccoides. NCBI lineage: Eukaryota > Viridiplantae > Streptophyta > Magnoliopsida > Poales > Poaceae > Triticum > Triticum dicoccoides. The sequence goes on along the minus strand of NC_041383.1, from coordinate 683,569,020 downwards.
TTGACTTGGCGATGGCAGCCCCTTGTAAATTTGGTGAACTTCTCCTTTTCCAAATCGGTGGAGCTGGGCTTTTGGTGCTTCGTGTTTTTACACTGGAGTCCGGCTGAGCTTCTCGCTTCTAGCTTCTTGGCGGTAATTCGTTCGGCTCAGCTCCCCTCCAGGAATTGGTGAAGCGTGGAGCTGGAGAGCCTCCGAACATGCCCTAAAGGTTGTTGTTGTTTTTCTATTATTATTAAGTATTTCGGTATGATGTAAGGAAACATAGAGCCAAAATCATTTGCGTTCATTTCCTATTTTTGAGTATTTCCGTATGATGCAAGAAAACACGGAGTCAAAATCTCATTTACGTTAGTTTCTATTATTGAGTATTTCAGTATGATGCAAGGAAATATTGATCAAAATCATTTACATTGGTTTACGTTGCGAAGGATTGTTTCCCAGCTTTTTCATATAATTCTCGCCTTACATCCTACTTCCTCCGTCCCATAATATAAGAGCGTTTTTGACACTTTTTTATTCTTAGGTCACTTTGATTGGGTGTAAATTTTGTGTGGTCTTCAGTATTTAGGTCACCTAAGTGCCGAGAAGCACACACAAATTACACTAAGTCCAAGCAGGCTTTAGGGATACAATGATTAACTTGTCTCACAATCTATGTGCATTGCATGGTGTGAATTGTGAAGTCAATATTGCAATCAAGGACATATATTATGTTGCATGAGCTTTAGCTGAGATGTTGTTTGGGAGCCAGGAGTCTATGTTGTTTTCTTCTTAAATCTGCCCTCTCTTCATCAAAATGAAAAAAAAACCACAAAGCTTTTTATATTGCAAACATAAAATATGATTTAAAGTCTCAGTTTTGATAAAAATTTCTTTCCGCCAAAACTGTCCAGAGAGATAATCCACAAAATTCAAATATGACATAGAAGTATTCTGCATTTCCAACAATGGTGATTAAAATAATTAAAAAAAGGAAAATGGAATGGTTATGCACTATTTTGTCTAGGTTCATCGAAGATCCAGTTTGGCATATTCAAAATTTTCTTCTGGCCTCCCAATCACATGGGAAATTTTATTTCGGAATCCAAAGATATCTATAGGCATGTCGGTTTTATTCTCATCCCAATATCAGCGCGATGACATTTAGTGGTAGGAGCTAGGACCCTACCGGGTCTAGGGAGTAGGTTGTAGGGGAAGGAGGGGGCTGGACGTGGCGAAGCTCGTGGTCGCCGACGGCAAGGCGCCGTCGTGCGCGAGAGGGAGAGGTGGCGGCGGCGCAAGAGGCGGCTAGGGTTAGGTCTCCCGGCTCCCTAAGGGAAGCCGAGCAAATAATGATTGTTTCTTGCTTGATTAAATTGATACATCTCCTCTCCTTATATAGAGAGGTTTACTTGACTCCTAAGCAAACGATCCTAATAACGATAAGATAATTGGGCTAAGCCCCTAATAACAATAAGATAACTTGGGCCACAACCCACTGGGCTAAGCCCCTAATATGCCGGTCATAACACTTCTCCCCGCCTGCACAAACAGCTCGTCCTCGAGCTGTAAGGTGGGGAAGCGCTTGGTGAACTCCTCGAGGTGATCAACCAGCGTCAAACACCTTCGCGACAGCTGGGGCGGCCAGGTCGGCGGCGATGGCATCCTCCGGAATGTAGTTTGCAGCCTCCAAGTAGAAGAGTCACGGGCAGACGTGGCCGGGCGTGTAGGGCTCGTCGTAGTTGAAGAACAACCCTTGGCGGCGACGCTCGAGTAGCTCGGCCGAGGTGAGCCGGCGGAACGGGCATGCCGCGGTCGCAGCGAGGGGTGTCGTGGAAGCCTGGGCAGGCCGACCCTGCGCGGGAACCTCTAGCCAGGGTAGCGGCCCAGCGGCCCGGGACGGTGATGCCTACTGGATGGCCACCTCGCGGCGCTCGAACGCGCGGACGTAGTACATGGCCGTCTGGAGATCCTGGGGTCACCGAAGCTCCACGTCCACGCGGATGTGATCCGGAAGTCCACCGACGAAGAGGTCGGCCCGCTGCTGCGCCGTCACGCCCGACGCGTGGCATGCCAGGGCCTGGAAATGGTCGACGAAGTCTGAACCGTGGAGGCGAAGGGAAGGCGGCCTAGCTATGTGAGGTGGCTCCCGTGGATCGGTGGCCCAAAACGAAGGAGGCAGAGCTCGCGGAAGCGCTCCCAAGGGGGCATGCTGCCCTCATCCTGCTCGAGGGCGTAGTACCAGGTCTGTGCCGTGCCGCGGAGGTGGTAGGAGGCAAGCCAGGTACGCTCCGAGGCGAGGGTGCGTTGCCCGGGAAAGAACTGCTCGCAATGGTTGAGCCAATTGAGGGGGTCCGCCGTGCCGTCAGAGGTGGCGAAGTCCAGTTTGGCAAACCGCGGCGGTGTCTGAGTCGGAGCGCCATGGCCGACTGGCTCGGAGGTGCGAAGCAGCGAGGAGTGGGGCGCCCGATCAGCATGACCACGACTGGAGAAGTGCCCCGCCGAGCCGGAGGGATTGCCGAATTAAAGAGTGGGCGCTCGCGGTTCTCCCGCCGACGTGTAGACGGGTGGCAGCGATGATCCGGTCAGCCAGGCCGATATGGGGGATGGCGACGGTGGGAAGCGCACTTGCTGGATCAGGATGCTGGTCTGCGTGGGTGACCCGGGCCCCGTGCTGGGTGGTGGCAGGGCCGGTAGCTGCGGCGGCACGGACACGGGTGGTGTGGTCGGTGCAGCGAGGGTCGGGGCCGGCCACTGTGGCCAGGGAGGCACGACAGCGGCCGTCGATGGGCCTGGCAGCTGGAGCTGCAGCTGCCCGGACCCCGGAGGCATCGGGGGCGCGGCGATCACCGGGGCCGGCCACTGTGGCCAATGGGGGCGATGGCGGGCGGCGGCTGACCGGGCCAGTGGTGGTGTAGAGGCCCGGTCGGCGTGGTGGGGGCCGCGTACCAGGGCAGCGCGGCCGACGGCAGGGGCGGCGGCTGCCCGTAAGGCCCGGCGAGGTAGAGGTGGATGCCCTGGACGGCGATGACGAGGTCATTAAGGATGCCGGTGATCTCCGCCGGGGAGTAGACAGCGGCCTGCAGCGCGGGGAGGGGCGGCGACTGGCCGGTGGAGGCCCTCGCGGTGGAGTCGATCAGCGCGGTGGAAAGCGCTAGCGGCGCGATGGAGAGGGGCATTGTGGAGAGGGCGGCGGTAGTGGACATCGGCACGGTGGGTAGCGGCAGGGTGGGTGGTGGAGCAGACATGATCGGACCCAAGCTATCTGATACCAAATTGGTAGGAGCTAGGACCCTACCTGGTCTAGGCGTAGGTTGTAGGGGAAGGAGGGGGCTGGACGTGGCGAAGCTCGCGGTCGCCGGCGGCAAGGCACCGCCGTGCGCGAGAGGGAGAGGCAGCGGCGGCGCAAGAGGCGGCTAGGGTTAGGTCTCCCGGCTCCCTAAGGGAAGCCGAGCAAATAATAATTCCTTCTTGCTTGATTAAATTGATACATCTCCTCTCCTTATATAGAGAGGTTTACTTAACTCCTAAGCAAACGATCCTAATAATGATAAGATAATTGGGCTAAGCCTCTAATAACAATAAGATAACTTGGTCCACAACCCACTGGGTTAAGCCCCTAATATGCCGGTCATAACATTCAGCTTTCATGCATTTTAGGTCAAACTGTGGACATAGTACATTGCTATTGTTTAATACAATTATTTAAATAAATCAATTCAGAGGCGACAACCACTCTGAGAAGATAGCAGCCCTACCACAAATCTCAGCCGTAGCATCCAAACGATTGTATACTGAAGCACAGATATTGGATTATTACAATGGTCCATCCATACTTACAAGTTTATTTACACTAGCAATGATGACCAGGCACTATAAATTACATAGGTCATTCGAAAAGGTATGCCACCGACAAAATCTAACTAAAGCATCATACAACAAGTCTGTTTCCTATCAGAGTGACTGAAGCAGGGCTCACTGCTCAGTAGTAGGAGCAGTAACGCTTTACAAAGCTCTCTTGGTGATGGCCAAAACGGAATCCTCCTCGGAAGGGATGCAACACATCAGCGTCAAGATAGCACATTTTACATACCCTCTCCACCTTGCTATCTTCACATCCACATTTCCTCGTCAGACCAGCATGTGGGACATGAAATCGACGGTAGCATGTCTTGCAAACACAGTCCGCTGCAAACACAGGCCAAGCAACAAAGAGACAATGAAAGAAAGCGATTGGACAGTGCAACTTGATCTGTATATACATCTAGAGAGAGACATACATTCACCATTACGCCGGGTGCCCCGCCCAAGAGGGATTCCAAGGAAAACGTAGGCTTCAGTAACTGGTTCATCTGAAAATACCATCAAGGAAAATACCATTAATCCACACATGATATAACACCCAATGCTATGTGCAAAGAGAGATAAAGTAACTGCTACCTGCAATTCATCCACACAAGAATCTAAGTACACATATGGTTAAGAAAATGTGCATAAACATTAAACAGGAAAGGGAACATCTAAATTACTGGAAACAGTTGAAGAGGGACGACACACGGTAACAAAGTTTGATCATTCCAAGTCCAACAGCTGCTCAACTAATGAAATAAGCAATGCAAGATAAGTATGAGACTGCAGACTTGAGAGGACGTAGCACTGCTATAGGAGCTGAAGTGATCAGCCATAAAGTATGCAATTCAGACTACAAAGACTTGGCGAGGTAGAGGAGGGAACCAAAGTCTTATGAATCCTAGGTTGGCTGAGGCAAGTAAGGAGACTTCAACTTCCAGTAGGAAGGGTATAAAATACAAAAATCATTTGAATCAAGGAAGAGTGTAATATATAGTCTATTCATCTTTTAACATTTGTTGCTTTGAACTGTTCAGGTAATTAGTGTGAAGGTCTATAAAAGGTAATCTAAGGAAGATGGACCAGAGTACAGAAGAAAAATGTGGAGAACAAAAAGGAGAAACAGAGGAATTCATTTTGCTATTATCTGTACTGTCTTATTGCAAAATAAACCAGGTAAATGCACAGAATACATTGGAGGGGGAAACACAGAAGCATGCGTATAATATTTATAGTACAATTAAAAAAAAAGGGCAACCTGGTGCATGTAGCTCCCGCTTGCGCAGGGTCCAGGGAAGGGTCCGACCACTTTGGGTCTATAGTACGCAGCCTTTCCCTACATTTCTGTAAGAGGCTGTTTCCAGGACTTGAACCCATGACCTCATGGTCACAAGGCAGCAGCTTTACCACTGCGCCAAGGCTCCCCTTCAATTAGCTGCACAGATAAACTTCTCAAACCATTATAGGTGCATAAAGATTGAAATGAAGCAGAATATATGTTTCTGGCAGGAGAATGAGCACATAATGCAATATTTTAAAACAATTGACACAGAGAAAATTATGGTCAAAACCAGAAAATAGCAACCAAAAAAACCCATAACTACTCATCCTCGTAAAAGCATGGGCCACTCATTCTTACTTGACAATTGGATCATGAACCTCAGAAATTTACAAGGTCAAAGGCAACCTAAAGAAATTTCAAACGATTGGTTTCCAGAGGGCTTCCTTTGTAGAGTGGTACATTGTGTCTATTAAGGTGAAATGCTGGGCACTAACAATAGACCTCTCCAGATGATGAAAACCCAATGGTTCTTTAAAGTACATAAGGTGCATGCCATGGCAACAGAGAGGTAAGGGTGTATCAAGCTAGCAAGTAGATACCAACCTAGGGGGATGCATGTGAGAACTTCATCGTCATCACCTCTATCAATGAGCTCAAAAAAGAAGAGAGTTCGCGGAGCGGGCACGAAGGACAAGCAGCCAGAGCGCTTCCGACGAGCCACAAAGTTGCCATGAGTCCAAAAACCGTAATTGTCAAGCTTGCCGCGTCTGGTCACCTTACCAGGAGCAGGTTCATACTCATCGCCCTGATCAGCCAAACAATCATGGAGAAAGAAATTGGCGAAGTTAGCAAGGTAAAACAAAACAGAACAAAGAAGCAACAATGACTGACTTCACTTAATTACTACAACCTCCTATACACAAATTTATTATAATTATCGCTGCGCGAAATCTGTTAAAAATGTAAGGATATAGAAGTAATTTTCATGACAAACCACTAGGATGTAGTACAATGCAAGGTGCTTAAGCAGTGCTTGTAAGAATAAACCAATTTTTGCTTAAGCACCAGTGCTTTTTCATATTGCAGAGGCGCCTATACAAATAAGCACCGGTGGTTAAGAAAAAAAGGGTTCCTCTTCATAAGCACCTTGCATTGTTAGGCCTAATAATATAATTTCCATGTGCCAGCTTTCTATGCATTGGTGATCAATGTTTTTTAAGGTTTGATTGACTGCAGCTAATTGCAAGTAAAATTTGATCGAGTGAGGAAAAATGTATCACCGGATGGGCGGCGTTGTACAGCTGAAGGCATTGCAGCATGGTATCGTGATTCAGAGCTTTTATCTCCGAACGTGACATCTTAGGCCTATCATACAACACATAGCACGCCACGCGGATCAATGAATCGATCGAATCGGAAGGAGGGGTCGTCGAGTAATTACCTGAAGTCGGGGGGAGGATGGAGAGGAGGCGAACGGAACAGCAGCCGCAGCCAGTTGCACGCGCGGCGGCGGCGGCCAGGCGCCGCCCACCTTGACTTTGCTTCGTCGTCAGCCGGACCAGGCAGCGCGAAAGGCCTAGCCGCTGATTCGGGTTCACGGAGGCGACGAGACTCTTCCTCCGACGCGGCAGCGGCGGCGCTGCAGTAGGTCTTGCTCTTGGTCGCCATGTCGTCGGATTCCTCAGACCGCGCGTCCCTGGCCTTCTTAGCACGCGCTGGTCCGACTCCGACGAGGTGTCGCGTCTCCTCCATCGCCGCGGCCACGTCGGCTACGAGCCGATCCAGTCACGGTTGGGGAGGGGGGTCAGCTCCGATTGATTCTGCCCTAAATCGCCCCGAGTCCGTCTCTCTGTCTCTCCCGGCCGTGGGACAAATGTATCTTTACCAAAAATGTTATTTGCCGAACGTTCTCTGGGGTGGGATCCCAGCGAACGCCCCCAGAGCTGTCTGATCTTGATCTGATGATGTCAATTTTTGCCCAAAACTCCCTCCAAATTAAACAAACTGTCATGACACTTTTGTAAAATGCCACCCCCAGCCACACAAACTACCATTCGGGGTATTCGCGCTTGCCATCCCTGCTGGCGAAAGTTCGCCATGATTGATGTCCTTTTTTAATACATATATCTAGATTAAACATAGAGGAGAACAACATACAGGGTGTACCCAGATACGAGACACCCTAACTAAAACAGAAAAGGCGAAAACAACTTTAGGATATTTTCCACTACTCCAATCTATCGCCGTCCACCTCCTTGACATTGCACCGTCAAAGCTTAAATGAGGATGAAGAGCGGGACGTCGTCGGCTTGGAATGTGTGTGTGTGTGTGTGTGTGTGTGTGTGTGTGTGTGTGAGAGAGAGAGAGAGAGAGAGAGAGAGAGAGAGAGAGAGAGAAGGAAGGAAGATGTCTTCGGAGAAGGAGAAAGAGAAGGGTGAGGTAGGGTGAAGTAGCGGTTTGGCTGAGCAAAGGGAGGGGGTCGCTGGTAGGAGAGCTCGTCCAATAAGTCAGGCAGTGGATTGGTGCGAAGCGAGATGGATGAGAGTGAGATGGCAATGGGTACCTGTTACCCGACCATCGACGGATAATTACCCTATTATTATGGGATGGGTTTTGGACTTTTGGTCATTGATATGTTGCAGACGTATTAATAATTTTCTCTTGTTCATGCTACATTTATACCATATATAATTGCACAACTTTGGCATCAATTTTTATCTATTAGTCTAGCATCAATTGTTTTTTTCATATCTTCTAACTTTTCAGAAAATCATCGCTTTTGAGAAAAAATAAATTGAGGAAAAATTACGGAACTTTCTAATCAGGATGGAGCCAGGGGCCAGAGCCCAGCCGGGAGGCCACCTGTGGGCTCCGTGTGTGCCTAGCGCCCTAGCCTGCGGGCCAGGGCTAGCCGCGATAAGGGGCGTGGGCACCACAAGGGTCGCCTCCACCTCCTTTTGTTCCCCCGCCTTTATATTCTCCGAAAACCCCAGAAATATTTATCAAGGATTGTTTTTTGTCGGTGCCACCTCCGGTTCCATGAATATCCAATCTAGAGGCTTGTTCTTGTACTTTGCCGGAAGGGGGAATCTATTGACGAAGTTTTCTTCATCATCTTTGTTGTCACCATGACCATGTGTGAGTAGCCTCCTTGCACTATCAGTCTTGCTTTTTTACTTAATACTTTGGGATGCATGTTCGATAGCAATTTTGTGGTGGAGTATTAGTTATAGTTACAATTGGATTACGATCTATAGATATACGGACATAATGACTATATGCAATCATGTCATGTATAATCATGATTATAAAAACTACAATGCAATTGATACACAAATGTAATTTGTTCACCACACATATATAATTTTGAAGAGATGTCACTAGTGAAATTACCGGTCAATCAATCAATTCCATTCAACCTCAATCAATCAAATCAATTCCTTTATTTTTCACAACATGGAGTTTATTTAGTTTACTCGCAATCATGAATCCCATCCAGGCTATACATTAATACTTGCAAATAGCAAGGCTAGTGAGAGTGACAACCTCACTGGTTTCGCTGGGACCACGGCGAGTTAAGTAATTGTGAGTGGGTCATAGTTTAAAAAAATGGTCCAATGATCAAACCGGTGAAGCCATCAACTCGGGTTTTTACCTGTTGGACCGCATGTTCACTTGTTGATTTTTGGGGTCATGTAAACACATGTCAAATAAGCTAAGCTTCCGACATTTGACAAAGTCTCAATGGATGTAAGCTGGTTATTAGGCCAAAGTGGTGGCCTCGGCTTGTTTCCTTGCCAACCAGAGTTCAATCCCCCATAGACGCACGTTATTTCTGATCATTGGATGTAGTTCAAGCGTTTATATTGATTTGATAAACCATAAGTTTATCCACTTGAGTAAACTTCTGCAGTTGGGGGGCAAACAACTTCCTAACTGAGAGGAAGACTAACCCTAAAAACCTAAATCCTTGAAGCCCCAACCCCCGTTACTACTTTCCTACAATGTTCTTGTAACGCCCTGTTATGCCTGGCAGGATCGAGACTGACCCCATAGACCAACACTAGTCTTTTTTACACACTTTGTTCTCAATCATGCGCACCCGGGAGCTACTTTCAGGTTGGTCACCCATCCTAGAATTACCCCAAGACAAGCACGCTTAACTTTGGAGTTCTTTTCGAATGGGCTTCCAGAAAAGAAGGAATTCCTTATTTGTATGAGTAGTCTATCATTCCTATTAAGCTAGGCTCTCACAGCTCTCTCTCTCTCTCTCTCTCTCTCTCTCTCTCTCTCTCTCTCTCTCTCTCTCACCCTACCCTCCACACAAACTATCTGCCTCCACTAGACAAGTCTGCCTCCGTTGCTACTATCTATCTCTTCTACCAGTGCCCGGACCAGTGACCATCCCTTCTCTGATAGTGTGGAACACATGTGTTAGAAGCTCCAGAATAGAATGTGTTGCATGAGCAGCGAGCACCACACTTGTGTTACTGCAGCTCGTGGGACGGGGCGGGGGTCCTCGCAAGAATAAATTACTTGACAGGTAGCAGGGACGCAGACGAGGATGAGCAACGGACATAGATGGGTCTCACAGGGACGAGGATGACAGGGCAATAACCGATCGGTTTCTACCTATTGCCATCTTGAGATGAGATGAGAGAGACGAACGAGTGAAGGAACGCGATGCAATATGGATTACATATGAGAAATAGGGGATGACGCGGTTGTGTTACACGCGGGCCCCATGACATAGGGGGTTATCACGAGCGATCTACGCCAGCTCCAGATCAGCCGTCTGATTCCAAACTTTTACCACATCACATGCTACCAGATTTGATAGAAAATCATCCTACCCACTTTCACCTTTAGCCGAGCCTCCGTCGAGTACATCCACATTATAGATTTTTAAATGATCTTCTATGACTATAGCTCAGTTTTTCTTTTGGGGAGATAACTATAGCTCAGCTAGCTAGTCGCCTCAAGGGGGCCCCGTAGTGGGTCGGCCCACTAGAGAGTCGTTGGGATGGTTCATTCCCTTGTCTAGTTACTTTCTTCTATTTTCTCTCTCAAACAAAGTTACTTTGTTCTATTCGTTTTTCTCATTTTTCTAATTTTCTGAAATATTCTAAGAACACACATTTCAAAAATTAGTTTACTTAAATTTTATAAAAATCGTCCACCTCACATTTTAAACATGTTTATGTAGTATAAAATTTGGTTGGCACATTTTTTGGAAATGTTTGTAGCATTTAAAAAATGTTCATAACTTTTTTAAATGTTCACAGATTTTAAAAACATGACCATTACAATTTTTTTAAATGCCCATGAAAAGGTAAAAAATAGTCACATTTTTTTAAACCAAAACGTTAAATAAAACATTGTTCATGAAATTTAATGTTCGCATGCTTAAAATTATGTTTTTCACATTTTTACAAAATTTTCATAAAGTTTAAAAATTGTTCCCACCGTTTTAGATAATTTTTCTTAACATATAATAAAAGTTTGTACCATTTAAAAAATGCTGCAACACCTAACAAAATGTTTGCATGTTTTACAAAAATATTTATGACATTCTTGAGAAATGTTCACAAGTGTGTTTCATGTGTTTGCAAAAACTGTTCAATGTGCATTTTGCAATTTATGTGAAATACATTTCTAACCTATATATGTAAATCGGTCAACGTGTATTTGAAGAAGTCGTTATGTGTTTGAAAAATGGAAAAAATGAAAAGGGGGGAAAGGACAAAAAAAATGAAGAAAACCGGAACAAACCAATAAACCCAAAAAAAAACAATAGAGAGAAACAATGAAAACCAAAATAAAAAACTCGAAAGGTTCTAAAACTGGTCTGAACTTTCAAAACTACTCCCTCGGTAAAGAAATATAAGAACATTTAGATCACTAAAGTCTAAAACAGAGGGAGTACTTGTTGACTGGTCTTTATATTGTCGGGAAACGCTTGTAATCATCTGGTCGATGAATGCGTTGGAAATCAACCACCCTATGCTCTCACCACGCATCCCTTCTGGCCCACCCTCTCCATCTCCCTTCCAACCTTATCTATAGTTCTACACGATGCTGTCATCTCTTCCAGAAATTTCTCAGCAGTAAGCCCATCCTATCCCTTTCATCTCCCTCTAATTTTGACCCCAACTTCTCTCTCCCTCCCTCTCTCAATCCAACCCCACACTATGAGCCTGAACTATTACATGAGTCATCCAGCTGCTGCAGAGCAAGCCATCGGTGTCGCTCCGCTGCAGGAAAGCATGATGTTGCGCTGCTGCAACTGAGGAGCAGCTGCTCACATCAGAGTGCTTCAAAGGAAGGGTCCACCACTATGAAACTTTGTTGGCGCTGCCCATTGCTACGTCTTGAGCTTGAGTTGGTTTTCCTTGAAGAGGAAAGGGTGATGCAGCACAGTAACGTAAGTATTTCCCTCAGTTTTTGAGAACCAAGGTATCAATCCACTAGGGCACTACTAGGGAAAAGGCTAGCAGCAGCGCGGGTTTTAGGTGTATCAGTAGCGCGGGGAGGGGCGCTACTAATAAGGCACTACAGCTAACACATAGCAGTAGCGCGTGGTCACCGGCGCTACTGCTACACAAGTGTAGCAGCAGCGCGGTTATTGGAAGCTCGCTACTGCTAGTATCTCTAGCGTGCTTTGCGACGACGCGCTACTGCTATCGCGGCGCTGCCGCTAACTTTTATACACTCGCTACTGCTAATTTAACAGGTTTTTTGTTTTTTCGGCATATTTGTTTTGTATTTGAACAGGCTTTATAGAAGAATCTTTAGCACATAGAAATGTCATCATGATACACATACAAATGCCTGCGAGACCACAAATGTAATCATAGCATATACATACAAATAGTCTCATCATCCAACACAAAGTGGTCTCTCGTCATCATCTCGAAAATAGCGATACAAGTCCTCGATTACTTGCAAATACATCGTCATCCATCTAAACAATGGTATACGCGAGAAGAGCTATCACTTTGAGTACATGAGTTCGTATCCCTCTCTCGCATTAGCGTGAACCTAAACTAACTACTGCCTGTCGCTCGGAAACCGGAAACCGGTAACACCTGGGCCTGACACTCCGGCCACTCGTCGTATATATACTTCTGGCGTAGCACTTCTTCGCCATCGATGATCTATGCACCTGCATCGTCACATGAGTCGATGATATGCAACATATATAGTTGAGCAACAAAAAGAGACAGACTTGACAAAAATAGAAACAACATATCATAAGCATGAATAACAAAGTTCATCGTACCCAAAATGCCCTAACTAGAGTGATCTTCGCTAGTCGAGGAGGAGGACGGTTTAATTACATCACAAATAAAGTTTCACTGCGCATAACTCAAAGTTTTGTCATACAGAAAGTATGGACTAAACAGACACATTGTCATATATCGACAATCACTACAACATGCCGTGCCATCCATCGAGGTCAGGGAGATAGTCCCCGAGCTTAGTGAAAGGCTTCATGTTGAGACGCTGAGAGGATCCATGTTCGGACGTCTTCCCGTGACATTTGTCCTTCTTCTTAGAACATCCCTGTTTTTCCGACGACCTCCTTCATGATGATTTGGGCAAGTTCGCGCTGGATGTGATAGAACTCAGCTCGAAGTCGATGATCCTCGATATCTCCTACATCCTTTGCCCATTGCAGAATATGGGCATCGCCGGATCTAGGTGACATGTGAAGGTTCTGGTGATCCCGTCTGTACTCCAGCATGTGGTATAGGACATAGAATCCATCATTAAGAGAATCGCTCGGTTGCTGGATGCAATAGAAGTCGGTCTTATGGGCGAAGGCGACCCTGCCGCCCCTTCTCTTCTTGTCCCTGACCTCTCCACCCCTTGCTTGGTAGTAAAACATAGCACTGTCGAGAACATCCTTGATGTGGGTGTAATCCTTTTTGTGAATGTTCTTCGACGAGTCCAAGTAAAGAGCGTGGGAGAATTGGGGGTATAGAATGATGAGGATGGCGCGCCCGCCGCTGCGCAAAATAAGTACACCTCAAATTACTTAGCCTCCACCGTGCAAATGAATGATTGAAACTAAAGGAAGGATAGCAGCGCGGATGACTTACGCGGGATGATAAGGCACTAGAATCGCCCCCTTGTCCTTATTGGCGAGCATGAAATTGACGATGTATTCCCTCGTGTATACATGGTGCTCTGCGCAGACTCCCAAGAAGCCCTCGTGCATGTAGTACAGGTCAGCAACACAGATATGAGATATCTGCTCAACCCCGATGATGTAGTTCATGTGCAAGGCATAAAGGCGGACAAACGTAAAATCCAGCTTCTTCACGTGAAACATGTCGAATATGTAATCGAATCGGAGGAAGAACTTATTCGCGGGGAAGCTGTCGACGTACGACCTTTGCCGCAGAACGGTAACCACGTAGAGTGGGTATCCTGGATCTGTCGAGGCGATGAGGCCTTTCTCTACCCGCAGCACATCGTCATGAAGTCTCCTTAGATTGTCGAATCTGGCCTGTAGCGTTATTGCAGGTAGGATTGGTTGACCGGGGATATGCCATTTATCCACATCGGGGATATCTATACGGTCCTGAAGCCGAGGCTGCTGAGGCGGCTGGATCATAGAATCAACTTTTTTGCCTTTTCTCGCTCTCTTCGTAGACTTCTTTACTACCGGAAGGTCATCCATAATACGTTGAGACGGCAATTCAGGCACCGACTCATGACGCTCAAACCCTGAGGAGGCGCTAGTATAGACATACTGTTCAGCGCCACTGTCGTCCTCATCCTCATCCATGGCGACATCATCAGCAACTAATGGAGCCTCCTCCTTACCCCGTCCGCTATCACCCAACCCGACACCCGACGCTAATTGGGTAGGTGGGGTGTTGATGTTCATACCTTGCTGAGGCTGCGTGCTCGTGGGTGTGCTCCCGACCGCCTCCAGACGAAGCAGACTCTTTGGCCACAACAGGACCCACCCATTGCAACAATCACCAAGCCGCCGCGGTGTCTCCTCGTCATCCACTAGTAGTGTTGGAGGAGGCAAATTCTCGTGGCACGGTTCGACACTGGCCACGGAAACCTTGAAGACGTTCGGGGGGATCGGTCGACTGTGGAACAATGGTTCCTTCGGCTTCATTATCGTCGCCTTCCCCACGTCCACCTTCTGGTCGCCGATGGTGTACAATATGGTGCACGGGGTTTCGTCGGCCTGCAAAGAAAAGTCTGCGACGTGAGACATCCGAAAGGCAACGAAAACGAGAGATTATACATTTATATTGAAGGGGGGCGGTGTGACACATACCGTGAGGGCGTCGAGCTCAGCCAAAGACGAAGCACCGCCGAGCACGTCCGGTGCGGGAGCCGGTGCGGGAGCCGGTGCGGGAGCAGGTGCTCCCAAGAAGTCAGCAAGGGGAAAGTCCTCTGCATTTTTTTCTGGATTTTGCCTTGTCCAAGTGATAACGCCCGTCACCAAGGAAGTAGGCAAATCTGCAACCACCTGTTTTGCGGTAGCTACCGCTGTTGCGACTGTTTGAGATGATTTCTTCTCAACCGCAATCTCAACCTTCTTGTCGATGTTTTCTTCAGTTAACCTCCATCTTTCCTTTCTCTCCTCCGTGGTCTCACGCTAGTACTTCTTCCACGTGGCGCCGTCTCCGACACCGTGCACGCGTCCATACGACGGTCGAGTATCCACCGGTTGTTGTTTCAATATGTTCAACGCCCGATTGAATGGAGTGTCCCACTTGGGCCTCGCCAATGCCTCAGACGGCGAGTCACTTTCGGCCGCAATCCGGTGTTGCTCTCTCGGCAAAAGGCACAAGGATCGTTTACAAATATGACTAATGTGTGCAGTCGAATTGATCAGAAACTAAAATTACCAGCAGTCTCATGAACTCCGTAATGACCGGTGTTGTCTCGTGTCATGCCAACGCGTCACTAAACTTGGTCATGGCGTGTTTGTTTATCTTCTTCGTTGCCGGGTCCTCGTCTAGATCTTCATAATCCTTGTCATTCCGGCCCGGGAACAAGAATATCTGGTGAAACTTCTTTAGGAGGGAGCTCCTCATATTTTCTATCTTCTGTAGTTTCTCATCGTTGATGGTGGCGGTTGTCCGTATGATGCAGCCTATTTGATTGTCGTAGCACGAGCGAGCTTCCTCGGGCGCCTTTGGCTCAAAAATGCCGTCGTCCACCTCCGTGACCACCAGCCTAGTAGTCCTGAGTTTGTTAGGAAGTCGTTGCCTCTTTGCTTTCGGTTCTACACCGGCTCCGCTCCCCGAGGCAGCACCGGTCTCAGTCTCAGCGCCGGTCCTGATGCCGGTCTGAGTCTCAGCGCCGGTCTTAGTCTCAGCGCCGGTCTGCGTGTCAGTCTCAGTCCCCGATGCCACCGGTGGGCCCAGCAACAACATCGGTTGATTGTCGGTAAGGCTAAAAAGTTCGTCTGCCACCCGGTAGGCGTCAACGCAATCACCAGAACCCTGTCCTTCATCGTTGCTAGCCATGTTTCCTATGATTAAATCTAGTCAATTAATTCTAGACCTAATAAAATGAATAATGACATAAAAAAGGCCTATTGTTTTGCAGGAATGTTGACTCCTTCCTGGTGCGGCAAATCCCGGGCACTCGATATGTCCTAGTTTGTAGCACAAGTCATGACGAAATTCACGGCAAATTTCGGCATGACCATTGCTAAAAAGTGGACAAATCGAGAACCTGAAATTTGCCGGAACAGAAATGAATCAACGTTCCGGCAAAACATAGGCCACTCAGCATCATTCCCTGGAAACAACAAAGCCACTTGGGCACAATCGAACCACTTCAATGAAAAGATATAATCAACAATAAAAGTCTAGGAAGGGATCATCTTTAAAATAAAATTTGCCTAAATTCTTTTCCTTCAGTAAACACTTCTCTGCCTAGGACAAAACCCAAATTATGATGATCTAGCTATGCCTCTCTCTCACACAAACACACATTATTATCTCTAACCCTTCTCTGCCTAGGACATAACCCAATTAAATTGCAAAGGAACTCCATTTCTCTAACCCTTCTGACCTAATTCTCTAGAATAAAATTTTCCTCTAACCTAGCCAACCTACTTAACCTAGCTTGTTAATCCAACGAACCTAATTAACCTACCTATTTAACCTAGTTAGTTAATCTAGTTTACCTACATAATTAACCTAATTAAACTAGTTAACGCAGCTAGTTCTCTGTCAAACCCTAAATAAATTTTTGCACTAATTAACCTAGATAATTAACCTAATTAAACTAGTTAACGTGACTAGTTCTTTGTCAAAGCCCTAACTAATTTTTGCACTAACCTAGATAATTAACCTAATTAAACTAGTTAACCTAACTACTTCTCTGTCAAAGCTCCAACTAAAATTTTGCCCTAACCTAGATAATTAAGCTAATTAAACTAGCTAACCTATGCATGAGAGAGAGGAGGGGTGGGGGCTTACAGAGGATGGCTCCGGTGGTGGCGAGGGAGGCAGTTCTAGCGAGGGAGGCAGGGGCGTCTCCGGTGATGGCGAGGGAGGTAGTTGTGGTGAGGGAGGATCCGGTGGCATCGATGGCGGCTCCGGTGGCGTTGATGAGGCCGCGCGGCTCCATGGCGTTGGGGGCAGCTCCGGTGGCGTCGACGGCGCACGGCTCTGGTGGCGCCGACATCGGCAGGAGACGGCGGCGAAGTGGGGCGACGGCGAATCGAGGAGACGGCGGCGGGGTGGGTCGAGGGATTTGGGGGAGAAGTGGTGGCCGGGAGGAAACGGTTTTTTGGTTAAGTCAAATTTAGCGGTAGTGCGTTTCGCAAAACGCGCTATAGCTAAGATAGCTACAGCGGTTTTTACAAAACGCGCTGCTGTTATAGCTATGTAATTTTCTTCCATTTTTAATTTTCTTTTCTGTTTCTATAGCGTGGGTCTAGGACACGCGCTGCAGCTATGTTAGCTATAGCGCCTCTTACAAACACACGCTACTGCTATGCCTTCCTCCGTTTTTTCGCTTTTTCAATTATTATGCTTTACATTTTATTTTTTCCTTTCTCCTTTTTCTATTGTTTTCATTTTCATTTACTTTTCTATTTGTTTTTCATCGTATTTTATTTCCATTATTAGTAGTGCTCTTCGTAGGAAACACGCTACTACTTATACCCTAGCGGTAGCGCGCTTCTTCCAAGCCCGCTACTGCTATGCGTATCCTATCATTCTACCAACGAGAATATTAGTAGTAGCGCTTTTGGCACTACACGCGCTGCTGCTAAGGTTGTACCTGTAGCACGGTTTTTCCTCAATCGCTACTGCTATCTAGCACTAGCGCTCTTTTTTGACCCACGCTGTTGCTAAATTTCTGTGTATAGGCTTTTCCCTAGTAGTGGGAGGCTCCTGACAAGTCCCACGCACCTTCACAAACACACAAGAACTCGTAACCAACACAATAAATGGGTTGTCAATCCCTTCAAGGCCACTTGCGAAAGTGAGATCTGATAGAGATAATAAGATAAGATAAATATATTTTTGGTATTTTATGATATAGATTGGAAAAGTAAAGATGTAAATAAAAGTAGATTGAAAGCTTATATGATAAGAGATAGACCTGGGGGCCATAGGTTTCACTAGTGGCTTCTCTCAAGATAGCATAATTATTACGGTGGGTGAACAAATTACTGTCGAGCAATTGATAAAAAAGCACATAGTTATGCGATTATCTAGGCATGATCATGTATATAGGCATCACGTCCTTAACAAGTAGACCGACTCCTGCCTGCATCTACTACTATTACTCCACACATCGATCGACTCCTGCCTGCATCTAGAGTATTAAGTTCATGAAGAACAGAGTAACGCTTTAAGAAAGATGACATGATGTACAGGGATAAACTCATGCAATATGATATAAACCCCATCTTTTTATCCTTGATGGCAACAATGCAATATGTGCCTTGCTGCCCCTGCTGTCACTGGGAAAGGACACCACAAGATTGAACCCAAAGCTAAGCACTTCTCCCATGGCAAGGAAGATCAATCTAGTAGGCCAAACCAAACTGATAATTCGAAGAGACTTGCAAAGATAACTTAATCACACATAAAAGAATTTAGAGAAGATTCAAATATTTCTCATAGATAAACTTGATCATAAACCCACAATTCATCGGATCTCGACAAATACACCGCAAAAAGAGTTACATCAAATAGATCTCCAAGAAGAGGAAGGAGAACTTTGTATTGAGAATCAAAGAGAGAGAAGAAGCCATCTAGCTAATAACTATGGACCTGAAGGTCTGTGGTAAACTACTCACAACTCATCGGAGAGGCCTTGGAGATGATGTAGAGGCCCTCCATGGTGGATTCCCCCTCCGGCGGAGCACCGGTGACGGCTCCAAGATGGGATCTCGCGGATATAGAAGGTTACGGTGGTGGAAATAGTTTTTCATGGTCGCCCTGATGTTTTCGGGGTACATGCGTATATATAGGAGGAAGGAGTACGTCGGTGGACGATCGAGGGGCCCACGAGGGTGGGGGGCGTGCCCACTTGTAGGGGGCGCGCCAGGCACCCTCGTGGCCGCCTCGCTTGTTTCTTGACTTCCACTCTAAGTCCTCTGGATCATGTTTGTTCCACAAAGATCGCTCCCGAAGGTTTCATTCCATTTGGACTCCGTTTGATATTCCTTTTCTTCGAAACACTGAAATAGGCAAGCAATTCGGGTTGGGCCTTCGGCTAGTAGGTTAGTCCCAAAAATGATATAAAAGTGTAAAGTAAAGCCCATAAACATCCAAAACAGGTAATATAATAGCATGGAACAATACCAAATTATAGATACGTTGGAGACGTATGAAGCATCCCCAAGCTTAATTCCTGCTCGTCCTCGAGTAGGTAAATGACAAAAACAGAATTTTTGATGTGGAATGCTACCTAGCATATTTCTCAATGTATTACTCTTTATTGTGGCATGAATGTTCAGATCCAAATGATTCAAAAATAAATGTTCATATTGACATAAGAAATAGTAATACTTCAAGCATACTAATAAAGCAATCATGTCTTCTCAAAATAGCATGGCTAAAGAAAGTTATCCCTACAAAATCATATAGTCTGGTTGTTGCTCTATCTTCATCACACAAAGTATTTAATCATGCACAACCCCGATGACAAGCCAAGCAATTGTTTCATACCTTAGTAATCTCAAACCTTTTCAATTTTCACGCAATACATGAGCGTGAGCCATGGACATAGCACTATATAT
This sequence comes from Triticum dicoccoides, assembly GCF_002162155.2. NCBI lineage: Eukaryota > Viridiplantae > Streptophyta > Magnoliopsida > Poales > Poaceae > Triticum > Triticum dicoccoides. The sequence continues at coordinate 683,549,659 of NC_041383.1, read as the reverse complement.
GGAATAGAAGGGTGGTTGTGGAGAAGAGAAAAAGGAGAAGATAGTCTCACATCAACTAGGTGTATCAACGGGCTATGGAGATGCCCATTAATAGATATCAATGTGAGTGAGTAGGCATTGCCATGCAACGGATGCACTAGAGCTATAAATGTATGAAAGCTCAACAAAAGAAACTAAGTGAGTGTGCATCCAACTTGCTTGCTCATGAATACCTAGGGCATTTTGAGGAAGCCCATCATTGGAATATACAAGCCAAGTTCTATAATGAAAAATTCCCACTAGTATATGAAAGAGACTCTCTATCATGAAGACAATGGTGCTATTTTGAAGCACAAGTGTGAAAAAAGAGATAGTAGCATTGTCCCTTCTCTCTTTTTCTCTCATTATTTTTTCTTTTCTCTTTTTTTTCTTTTTTTTCTTTTCTTTTTTGGTGGGCTTCTTTGGCCTCTTTTTTTTCATGGGCTTCTTTGGCCTCTTTTATTTTTATAAAGTCCGAAGTCTCATCCCGACTTGTGGGGGAATCATAGTCTTCATCATCCTTTCCTCACTGGGAAAATGCTCTAATAATGAAGATAATCACACTTTTATTTATTTATAACTCAAGATTACAACTTGATAGTTAGAACAAGATATGACTCTATATAGATGCCTCCGGCGGTGTACCAGGATATGCAATGAATCAAGAGTGACATGTATGAAAAATTATGAGGTGGATTTGCCACAAATACGATGTCAACTACATGATCATGCAAAGAGAAATATGACAATGATGATGTGTGTCTGTGGAGGATATAGCTACTGAGTATAAACCGGCCAGGAGGGTCCGGTTCACCCTTGATTATGTTAAAGCCCATGAAGATCCAGAGGATGGCACTTTACTAAAAGAAGCATAGAAGCCCGAAGCCCAAAGGCGGATTAGGGCTCATAGTGGTAAACCGCCATGACTATGTAAACTTGTAGCATAAGTTAGGAAAGGAGAGACCGAGCCAGACACTTCGTATGAGTCGGCCTCAGGGCTCTGTAAACCGGCCGGGCGTCAACCTGTGTATATAAAGGGGCGACCCGGCGGCGGTTTAGGGACAACAGACAACAACTCGAGACTCAGGCCAGCGTATTCTGCTCCCTGATCATCGAAACCCAATCAATCCCATCACAAACTAGACGTAGGCTTTTTCCTTCTTTGAAGGGGCCGAACTAGTATAACTCCCGTGTCCCTTGTCCGGTTTAACCCCTTCAAGCTAACCCGTTGCGATGGCTCCATGACTAAGTCCTTTCACGAGGACATCTGACGTGATAATTCCACGACAGTTGGCGCCCACTGTGGGGCTATCGCACGATGGTGTCGAGTTCTTGAGGGGCTGCTCTGAAGGACTTAAGGGGTACGTGATCGGCCGGATGACCAAAAGTCGTCGTGGCAAGCTTTGCATCGACGACAAAGGATGGGGCCCTGAGCCGGCTCAATCAAGTACGGGTACCGGGTCCCCTTCGGCGGAATTCATGTCTTCATTGGCAAGATCGGCGAACCAGGCCCTGAGCCGGACATCTACACCGACCTCGTCGAGACGGCTCAACGTGCGAGTCCAGCCCGGGTTACGCCCGCCGTGAAGCGTGCGTTTGTAGGATGTGTCCATGGGATCGGATCTGAACCGGTGTATGAGGGCGACACGGCGGTATATTCCGACGGCGAGTCATCCACTGGAGAAACCGAGTCCTTGTACCAGATTCATGATGGTATGCCCGAGGGATATTCCGATGGCAACAGTATTCCGGACCTCCCTGAAGCGCCGAGCCGGGTTGCTATTTACATGGCCGGCACGCAACCTGTGTTACAGTCTTCATCGACCGCAGCAATGACTACCGGATCAGCGGCCGCGGCAGGTACCTCGGCGCGCCGGCCGGCGCAGGTTCTCTCCGGTTTAATGGACGCTTGGGCGACCTTGTTAACTGCGACAGTCACCCCGGATACGCAGGATCAGCACAATGCGGAAGTTGCGAGGCTGAAGGAGCAGATTACGCAGGCTAAGGCAGACCTGGTGGCTGAGGATAATAGGATGGCTAAGGAACAGGCCGCTTTGAATGCTCAAGCACAGCAGATACAAGCACAGAATTACCGGCTCATGCTGGACCGGACCGCGTCAGAGGAGGTGTTACGAAGGAAGTATCGGTCGCGCCTGCCACCGGTTTACGAAGGGTTAAATCTCTTTTAGACCCCAGGCGCTGGGCCGAGCAATCCGGAAGCCGCAGACCGAGCCGAAGCGTCGAGGATCGCCCCGGATCAGCCACGGGCAATGGAGCCACCCCAACGGATAGTTAATCCGCCACAGTATGTGCCTACTCCACCGGGTCACTTTTCGAGCCCCCTGGATAACATGATTGCTGCGGCTTCACGCTTGGTAGCCATTCCAATGGAAGGAGATTCAATAGAGGCAGTTGAGACACGGCGGGCGAGAGATCTTCTTCAAACCGCCGTAGTGCAGCAACATGCTTATTCATATAGCCGGGACAGGATCCATTCAACCCCCCGTCCGAGCCCAAGTTATAGAAGGAGGATGGACGAACCAGAGGTGTCTAGCAGCGTGCGACGTTGCAATGCTCAGGAGGTAGTGGACCATGGCAGGGCTCGAAGGGATGGCGCTTTGGACCGTTATCAACCTACCCCGGTTCAGCCAACAGTGTCGGTTGGCAGAGGCACCGGGCTTGCTTTCAGTTCCTGGGGAGTACCGTGCCTTATTCCGGCTCTCCGTAACGTGTGTCTACCCAAGGATTTCAAGGGACCGCGTAAGGTGCCTAACTATACGGCGGATCAGCCACCTGAGGCGTGGGTCGAGACTTATGAGATGGCAATGGAGATGCTGGATGTGGATGAAGCAGCTTGTGCAAAGTACTTCACAATGATGTTGGAAGGACCAGCCCGCACGTGGTTGAAAAATCTGCCAGCTAATTCCATTGAGTCATGGGATCAATTGAAGGCCCGGTTTATAGCCAATTTTAAAGACACGTGCAAACAGCCCATGTCCATTATAGATCTGGATGCTTGTGTTCAGGGTGAGAACGAGTCCACAACTCATTGGGTGCGCCGGGTCTCAGAAGTTTTGCACTCGTCCGACCGGATTAACGCTGGCCAAGCGATTATCACGCTGGAACGTAATTGCCGGTTTAAGTCGCTGAAGGAGAAGTTGGGACGGCTCAAGCGCCACTGCAACGACCTGGGAACCCTCATGGCAGCCTTGGTAAAATATGCCGATTCTGATAATACCAAGGATCCCGATTCTGATAATGAGAAACCGGAGAAGGGAAAGAGGAACGACAGTGCGAAGGGACAGCAGCACAACCAGGGAAGCCATGGGAATAACGGTAAGCGTAAAGCGGATTCAGATTTTGTGGCTAATGCTAATGTGCAGCGTCGTAGGGGTAAACCACCCCAGCGTGGTGGGGCGATGAATCTGGAGCGTTTGTTGAATCAGCCCTGTCCAAAGCATGGAACCAAAGAGGTCCCTGCAACACATCTTTGGAAGGATTGCAACATCATGAAGGAGTTCAAAAATTCTGATCTCTTCCGGTATGATCAGGGCCCGTCGGGCGGTTCAGGTCCAGGGTTTCATGGTGGCGGCGGTTCAGGCTCTGGGTTTCAGAATAATCATAGTAACCAGAACAACCAAGGTGGTAATAACCAACAGAGTGGTCAAGGGGATCAGCAGCAGTCGGGTTACCAGAGTCACCCGAAGCAGCTGAATGGTGGACAATATCATGTATTCACCACTAGTCTGTGCAAGCGTGATCTGAAGCTGCAAAGAGGGCAGTCAATGCGGTTGAACCGGCAGTTCCACTCTATCTGCGCTGGTCGGAACAACCTATCATGTGGAGTAGGGAGGATCATCCGCCCCGGGTTGACAATCCGGGTCAGCTAGCTCTGTTGGTGGCACCTCAGGTGGGAGGTTACAAGTTCACCAAAGTACTTATGGATGGAGGAAGCAACATTAATATTCTGTATTATGAGACATTCCGCCGAATGGGGTTGACAGATAAAAATCTTAAACCGTCCAATACTGTTTTCCATGGCGTGGTACCAGGAAAGTCGGCATATCCAGTGGGCAAGATTGCCTTGGAAGTTGTGTTTGGGGATGAACATGATTCCCGGTCTGAGACATTGACTTTTGAGGTGGTGAGAATCCAGAGCCCGTATCACGCACTGTTCGGACGACCGGCTTATGCAAAATTCATGGCTAGGCCTTGTTATATTTACTTACAGCTCAAGATGTCGGGTCACAAAGGAACCATCACGGTTCATGGAAGTCGAAAAATCGCTTTGGATTGCGAAGAGAGTGATGCGGCTTACGCTGAGTCGGTTTGTGCTACAGAGGAGTTAAAGTTTTACAAGGAGAATGTTGATCCGGCAGATATGACCCCTCTGAAGAAGCCCACCACTGAGCATGACCCAACCCTACACTTCAAACCGGCTGACGAGACGAAGCTTGTTGACTTTGTACCTGGCGATTCATCCAAGCAGTTCAGCATCAGCACCAATCTGGATCCAAAATAGGAAAGCGCGCTCATCGAGTTCATCCGTGAGAACCGGGACATCTTTGCATGGAAGCCTTCTGACATGCCAGGTGTATCGAGGGAACTCGCTGAGCACACTCTTAATATTGATCCGAAGTTTAAACCGGTCAAGCAATTTCTTCGTCGCTTTAATGAACAGACACGCAAGGCAATTGGGGAAGAGGTAGCCCGGCTGTTGGCTGTTGGGTTTATCGTTGAAGTGTTTCATCCTTAATGGTTGGCTAATCTGGTGTTGGTTCTTAAGAAAAACGGGACTTAGCGTATGTGTGTGGACTACACGGACTTAAATAAGGCTTGCCCGGCCGATCCTTTTGCTCTCCCGCGTATTGATCAGATCATTGATGCGACGGCGGGTTGTGAGCGCCTGAGTTTTTTGGATGCTTACTCAGGGTACCATCAGATCAAAACGGCAGTTAAGGACCAGGAGAAGACAACTTTCATCACTCCCTTTGGAGCCTTCTGCTATGTTTCTATGCCCTTTGGGCTCAAGAGTGCTCAGGCAACTTATCAGCGTTGTGTGCAAAATTGTCTTCACACACAGATTGGGCGTAATGTTCATGCCTATGTGGATGACATTGTGGTGAAATCCAGGGAAAAGGAGACATTGATAGCTGATCTCAAGGAGACGTTTGACAATCTCCGGGTTTACAAGATGATGCTTAACCCGGATAAATGTGTCTTTGGTGTTCCGGCAGGCAAGCTGCTTGGTTTTCTTGTGTCTAACAGGGGCATTGAGGCTAATCCGGAAAAGATCAAGGAAATCACATCCTTGGCTAAACCGACATGTATCAATGATGTTCAGCGTCTCGCAGGCCGGATTGCAGCCCTCAGCCCGTTTATTAGTCGTCTGGGTGAGAAGGCCATTCCCTTGTATTAGATGCTAAAGAAGACGGATGATTTCGTCTGGAGTGATGCGGCCAATGCGGCCTTTGAGGAGTTAAAACAACAGTTGATTGAACTGCCAGTTCTCGCAGCCCCAGTTGATCATGAGCCTTTACTATTATATGTGGCTGCTAATGCCCGAGCGGTCAGTGTGGCAATTGTGGTAGAGCGTAAAGAGGCTGGGAAGGAGTATCCGGTTCAACGACCAGTATACTACATCAGTGAAGTTCTGATCGAATCAAAGCAACGCTATCCGCATTGGCAGAAGTTGGTGTATGGGGTTTTTATGGCCAGCCGAAAGCTCAAGCAATATTTTCAAGGTCACCCATCACAATGGTTAGTTCTGCTCTGTTGGGCGATATCATCCAAAACAGAGAAGCAACTGGCCGAGTTGCAAAGTGGGCAATTGAGCTTGGTCCACATGGTTTGAAATATGTGCCTCGAACAGCCATCAAGTCTCAGGCTCTTGTGGACTTTATCAATGACTGGACCGAGTTACAAGCACCAGAAGAGAAGCCGGATAATACGTACTAGACTATTCATTTCGATAGATCAAGGCAGTTGGAAGGCTCGGGGGCTGGAGTTGTCCTTACTTCCCCCCGAGGTGATAAAATTTGCTATGTCCTCCGCTTGATGTTTCCTTGTACTAACAATGCAGCTGAGTATGAAGCTCTACTTCATGGTCTCCGTGTGGCTAAAGAGATGAACTTAACTCGAGTTTGTTGTTTTGGAGATTCTGATCTGGTGGCTCAGCAAGTTTCTGGTACTTGGGATTCTAAGGATCCACTCATGGCGGCTTACAGGCATGAGGTAGATATTGTGGCAGGTCACTTCAAAGGTTACTAGGTTGAGCATATTGATTGGCGCAAAAATGAAGCGGCAGACGCTTTGAGCCGACTTGGATCTCAGTGTAAACCGGTACCTCCTAACACCTTTTTAGATATCTTGCATAACCCGTCTGTTAAATTGCCAACAGAAGAGGATCTGGCTGTTCCTGATCCAGAGGCACAGCTGGTGGCAGCTTTACACGTCGTGCTGGATTGGACGGTTCCATATCTGGCATATATGAGCCGGGGTGAGTTACCAAATGATCAAGTCCTGGCCCGACAGATAGTACGGTGCTCTAAGTCCATGGTTATTCACAATGGCGAGTTACACCGCTGTAGCGTTTCAGGCGTATTTCAGCGTTGTGTTTCTCTGGAAGAAGGCCAAGCGATCCTCCGGGAAATTCATGAAGGGGATTGTGGTCATCATGCCGGCTCAAAGTCCCTGGTTGCAAAAGCTTTTCGTCACGGGTTTTACTGGTTGACAGCTCATGCTGATGCGGAGGATCTGGTAAAGTGATGTGATGCTTGTCAAAAAATTTCACGCAAAGCCCATGTTCTGGCTCAGGAGCTACGGATGATTCCCATCACTTGGCCTTTTGCTACTTGGGGGCTTGATATGGTGGGACCCTTTAAACGTTCCCGGGACAAGAAGACCCACCTGTTGGTGGCAGTTGATAAATTCACCAAGTGGGTTGAAGCGGAGCCTGTTAGCAACTGTGATGCAGCTACGGCGGTTCAATTTCTCAAAAAGATTATTTTCCGTTTTGGCTACCCACACAACATTATCACGGATAATGGTACTAACCTCTCCAAAGGTGAGATGGAGGATTTCTGTCAGAGGGAGCACACCCGGCTTGACCTAGCATCTGTGGCGCACCCTCAATCCAATGGTCAAGCAGAGCGAGCTAATCAAGAAATCTTAAGGGTCTTAAACCCTGGCTCATGATTCCCTTGAAGCGGACGCCGGGTTGTTGGGTGGAAGAATTACCTTCTGTGTTGTGGAGCATCAACACCACCCCCAATCGATCAACAGGATACACGCCTTTCTTTATGGTCTACGGGGCAGAGGCGGTTCTCCCAAGTGATATACGTCATGATTCGCCCCAGGTTGCTAATTACGTTGAAGCGGACAACGAGCAAGCCCGCCAAGAGGCACTGGATTTGCTAGATGAGAAGCGGGATATGGCTTTGGCACGCTCGACGGTTTATCAACAAGACCCGCGGCGTTATCACAGCCGCCGGGTTAGGACAAGAGCCTTTCAAGAAGGTGACCTGGTGCTCCGGCTTATCCAGGATCAGACCGGCATACACAAATTATCCCCGCCTTGGGAAGGACCCTTTGTGGTCAGCAAGAATCTGCACAACGGATCATACTACCTCATTGACGTTCGAGATGACTCACGCAAATCTGAGGAGGAGACCCGGCGGCCCTGGAACATAGCTCTCCTCCGGCCTTACTACACTTGAGCCACAGGCTCTTTTTTATGTACATATTTTGACAATGTATATATTATCATCAATAAATAAATCAGCATCCTTGCTTTAAAGCGGGGCCTCTGCTGTTTTTTCTCAAAAATTTCTTTGAGCTACATGGGGGCTTCAGCTGACAAAGCAGAAGTACTACTCGTTAAACCGGCTATCACGCCACAAAGCTTGGGAGCTTCACACCCAAAGGGCCAAAGAGAGTTTTGATGCTATGCACAACTCAAACATAGGCACCTAATGAGCACAGCTCATCATGTTACTTGGGGGCTCCTTGGTCCAATACCAAGAAGTCTGAATGGACCCTTGTAGCTGGGTATCGACCCACGGCTTGGAAGCCTGGTACATTTACCTAAAACCCCGGGTTAACCTGCCTTCATCAAGTAAGACACTCCTATCCAGGTCATCCTGGCACGGCCCTCCGAACATTTGACAATTACTCTCCTTGAGATCCTGCACTTGTCAAAGTTAAAACGGTGATTGGTTAGTTGGAGGTCCATCTTAAAAGGCTTTGTTAAATGGTTCAACTCAGTGGCCTGACAGCCCACAAAAAGCCTCGCATTTGGGCCTAGCAGCCCCCAAAAAGCCTCGACTACACGGTTTTCATTTGAGTTTTGGCTGCATTTTATGTTAAACCGATTTTTCTTGGCTTGATCAGTCATCTTCTTCGCCCGATATTCCTTAAACCGGCTTGGTTTGCAACTACACGTTGACAGGCCTTCATTTTAAACCGGAGTTTCTTAACCCGGCTTGGCGTTGACTTCCTGTCAACAGCCCGGATCATCTGGCGTGAATCATCACCCGGTATGACTTAATCTACGACATCAGAAAATGATGGAGATACAAATAATTCAGATTTGGGTTTTTTCACCCTTATCGCAATTCAAGTTGGCCAGCCAACTAACCAGGGATCTTATATTACCGGTATGTATAATTTCATATTTTTATGATTTGATTATCAATCCGGCCTATTTTGGGCATTATGACCCGTCCGGCGGTAAACCGCCAGGACCCTTTGTCTTTTTATGAATACAGGAATTGCATATTATGATACTTGGAACAAAATTGACATTGATATGGCGGATCCACGCAAAATATCTCTTGCACGATGGCAGCAGATCATCATAAGTTTTTTGCTATCCTATTACACGGCACTCCAAGGCCCAAAATATGGAATTATTCATGGATTGTTCCTGATATATCAACCGCCTTGACAGATTAAGCTTCATCACCGGGTTGACATGAGGTAGATGGGTCATCTGGCGTCGGGCCAGCCTCCTCTTCATCCAATGACTGGAAGTCATTGGTGGTCCAGTCAATCCGGGTCAAGGCCTGAAAGACGGCCTCTTCACTTATAAGCTCAGCCGGATCAACGTTAGGGGCGTAAGTGTGCTTACGGATTGGTGGAATGAGGTTCTGCACTTCAGGAATCACAACTTCAACCCGTTTGTTGTTTGCATCATAGAAAGATCGGTGAACCATCAGGTTCGCCTCTTCTGCTAGTTGACTCGCCAAAGGACGCATCTCCCTTGTTATCCGTTTGAGGGCGTCATTGTCAAATTCTTTGCCATTCTCTTGTGCACCGGGGAAGCCTTTGGATATATCAGCCGGATCAAGATCAGCTATCCATGCCTTGGCTCGAGTCAGCGCCAGCAAAGCGCCTGTCCGAGCAGCGGATCGCTTCAGCTCTTCTATTTGCGTTGGCGTCATTGAGAGACGATCCAGTGTATCTTTGATAAGTGTTGGTGCCGCATTATCATATGAAGTTGCGCATATAACCCGTTGAGCGCCGGTATACAGCTGTTCAATCAGTGTATATGCCGCTTTAAGCTTCTTCCGCATGTCAGAACCTAGGTGAGCGATGCGACTCCCTATATCGGTTCAGGAAATACATGTTAAAACGATGAAATTTCAAAGGGATACAACTTTTGGCAACCACTACTTACCAAATATGGCAGAGGTCATGGCATTGATTTGGCGCTTCAGTCCAGACAATTCTTCTGCCACCGGTTCAAGAGCCACTTCAGCAGTCTCCGCTCGCTTCACCAGTCCGGCCTTCTCGGTGTCCCAGTTGGCCCATTCAAACTTAAACCATTCTTTAAGCTGCTCCATGGTGGTCAAGGCGGTTTTCAGCTCTTCCTTGGCCTTGGTGGATTCTGTTTGTTGGGTTTCAAGATTTGCTCGAAGATCAGCAATTTGCGAGATTTGTTGATTTATTTCATCAGCAACAGAAAGAGAGCATGTTAATATCTTTTCAAAGTCCCAAGCATATAACCAGTTATACACTTGGCACTTGGGGGCTAATGCGGATCATTTTTTTAGGCGGGTATTTGAAGTCCCAAGGATTAATACAAGTTTTAATCCTGGCACTTGGGGGTTAATGTGTGTTTGATCAGACAAAGAAAATTTCACAAGTTACCGCATGAAGTATATGAAGTCCCGGTTTGACTTTTTCAAGACAAACCGGCCCTTGGGGGCTACAATGCACTGAAGGTACAGAACAAGAAGCAATAAGGTTTACCTCATAGCGCTCCTTCATCAAATTTACTAAACCGGCTTCAAAATCACGGCTTGTATACAGCCGGTTCTGAAAGCCAGAATGAAGATCTTGAGCAGTGAGATCGGTATAAACGGAACGGTGGAAAGTTGCATGGCAATATATCTCGGAATGGCTATGGAAATGCCATAATAGGTAGGTATGGTGGCTGTTTTGAGGAAGAAATATGGTGGGTGTATGGTACCGGTGAAAGTTGCGCGACACAAGAGAGGCTAGCAATGGTGGAAGGGTGAGAGTGCGTATAATCCATGGACTCAACACTAGTCATAAAGAACTCATATACTTATTGCAAAAATCTATAAGCCATTGAAAACAAAGTACTACATGCATGCTCCTAGGGGGATAGATTGGTAGGAAAAGACCATCGCTCGTCCCCGACCGCCACTCATAAGGAAGACAATCAATAAATAAAATTATGCTCCAACTTCATCACAAAGCGGTTCACCATACGTGCATGCTACGGGAATCACAAACTTCAACACAAGTATTTTTTAAATTCACAATTACCCAACTAACATGACTCTAAATTCACTAATATAATACACGACGCTCCAAGCAAAACACATATAAAAATATAGCTCCAAGTAAAGTTACCAATGAATGAAGACGAAAGAGGGGATGCCTTCCGGGGCATCCCCAAGCTTAGGCTTTTGGTTATCCTTGAATATCTTGGGGTGCCATGAGCATCCCCAAGCTTGGGCTTCTGCCACCCTTTATTCCATAGTCCATCAAATCTTTACCCAAAACTTGAAAACTTCACAACACAAAACTCAACAGGAAATCTCATAAGCTCCGTTAGTGCAAAAAAGAAAAACCACCACATAAGCTACTTTAATGAACTCATTCTTTATTTATATTGGTGTTAAACCTACTGTATTCCAACTTCTATATGGTTCATACCCCTACATACTATCCATAGATGCATCAAAATAAGTAAACAACACACTAAAAGCAGAATCTCTCAAAAACAGGACAGTCTGTAGCAATCTGTAACTTTCGAATACTTATGGAACTCCAAAAATCCTACCAAAATAGGACGTCCTAGTAAATTTGTCTGTTGATCTACAGCAAAATGAATCAACGCAAAATCACGTTTCTGTGATTTATTGAATTTTTTCTCGTGAGCGCAAAGTTTCTGTTTTTTCAGCAGAATCAAATTAACTCTTACCATAGGTTATCCTATAGGTTCTACTTGGCACAAACACTAATTAAAACATGAAAACACATCTAAACAGAACCTAAATTAGATATTTATTGCTAAACAGGAACAAAAATCAAGGAACAAAAATAAAATTGGGTTGCCTCCCAACAAGCGCTATCGTTTAACGCCCCTAGCTAGGCATAAAAGCGAGGATAGATCTAAGTAGTGCCATCTTTGACACTTGATTCATAAGTAGCTCGCATGATAGATTCATAAGGTAATTTGAATTTATTTCTTGGAAGGTGCTCCATGCCCTTTCTTAATGGAAATTGGAATCTAATATTCCCTTCCTTCATATCAATAATCGCACCAATCGTTCTAAGGAAAGGTCTACCAAGAATAATAGGACATGAAAGATTGCAATCAATGTCAAGAACGATAAAATCTACGGGCACATAGTTCCTATTTGCAACAATAAGAACATCATTGATCCTTCCCATAAGCTTTTTAATGGTGGAATCCGCAAGGTGCAAAGTTAAAGAGCAATCATCAAATTCATGGAAACCTGGAATATCACATAAAGTTTTCGGAATTGTGGAAACACTAGCACCCAAATCACACAAAGCATAACACTCATAATCTTTAATTTTAATCTTTATAGTAGGTTCCCACTCATCATTAAGTCTTCTAGGTATAGAAACTACCAAATTAAGTTTTTCATCATAAGATTGCATCAAGGCATCAACAATATGTTTGGTAAAGGCTTTATTTTGACTATAAGCATGAGGAGAATTCAACACGGATTGCAACAAGGAAATACAATCTATTAAAGAGCAATTATCATAATTAAATTCCTTGAAATCCAAAGTAGTGGGTTCATCACTATGTAAAGTTTTGACTTCTCCAATCCCACTTTACCAAATTTAGCATCAAGATCTAAAAACTCCGAATCATTCGGACGCCTTTTAAATAAAGTTGACTCATCTCTAGTCCCATCATTATTAATATTAATATTGCAAAACAAAGATTTAATAGGGGACACATCAATAACTTTTAGATCTTCATCATTATTTTCATGGAAACTAGAAGAACACGCCTTTACAAAGCAATCTTTCTTGGCACGCAATCTAGCGGTTCTTTCCTTGCACTCATCAATGGAAATTCTCATATCTTTGAGAGACTCGTTGATATCATGCTTAGGAGAAGTAGATCTAAGTTTCAAAGATTCGACATCAAGCGAAAGTCTATCAATGTTCCTAGCCAAATCATCAACTTTAAGCAATTTTTCTTCAAGCAAGGCATTAAAATTCTTTTGAGATACCATAAATTCTTTCACACTATTTTCAAAATCAGAGGGCATCTTATTAAAATTACCATAAGAATTATTGTAGGAATATCCATAATTATTAGAGGAATTACGAGGGAACGGTCTAGAATTAAAGTTTCCTCTATAAGCATTGTTACCAAAATTATTCCTACCAATAAAATTTACATCCATAGATTCATTATTATTCTCAATCAAAGTAGACAAAGGCATACCATTGGGGTCAATAGGAGCACTCTTAGTAGCAAACAATTTCATAAGTTCATCCATCTTTCCACTCAAAACATTAATTTCTTCTATAGCATGCACTTTTTTACTAATAGATCTTTCGGTGTGCCATTGAGAATAATTAGCCATAATATTATCAAGGAGTTTAGTAGCTTCTCCTAAGGTGATTTACATAAATGTGCCTCCCGCGGTCGAATCTAAAAGATTTCTAGAAGAAAAATTCAATCCGGCATAAAAATGTTGTATGATCATCCATAAATTCAAACCATGAGTAGGGCAATTGCGAATCATCAATTTCATTCTTTCCCAAGATTGGGAAACATGCTCATGATCAAGTTGTTTAAAATTCATAATATCGTTCCTAAGAGAGATGATCTTAGTGGGAGGAAAATACTTAGAGATAAAGGAATCTTTGCACTTATTCCATGAATCAATACTATTTTTAGGCAAAGACAAAAACCAAATTTTTGCACGATCTCTAAGTGAAAACGGAAATATAACTTCAATTGAACAATATCATTATCCGTATCTTTCTTCTTTTACATCTCACACAAATTAACAAAGTTTTTTAGATGGGTAGCGGCATCTTCACTAGGAAGGCCGGAGAATTGATCTTTCATAACAAGATTTAGCAAAGCAGCATTGATTTCACAAGACTCAACATCATTAAGAGGAGCAATAGGAGTACTAAGGAAATTATTATTATTATTATTATTATTGGAAAAATCACACAATTTGGTATTATCTTGCGCCATCGCGATAAGCAATCCAACACACAAGCAAACAAAAAGGCAAGCAAAAGAGAGAGGAGATTGGGAAAGAGAGGGCAAATAAAACGGCAAGGGTGAAGTGGGGGAGAGGAAACGAGAGGCAAATGGCAAATAATGTAATGCGAGGGAGATGAGTTTGTGATGGGTACTTGGTATGTCTTGACTTGAGCGAAGACCTCCCCGGCAACGGTGCCAAAAATCCTTCTTTCTACGTCTTGAGCTTGCGTTGATTTTCCTTGAAGAGGAAAGGGTGATGCAACACAGTAGCCTAAGTATTTCCGTCAGTTTTTGAGAACCAAGGTATCAATCCAGTAGGAGGCTCCTCACAAGTCCCACGCGTCTACACAAACAAACAAGAACTCGCAACCAACACAATAAAGGGGTTGTCAATCCCTTCAAGGCCACTTGTGAAAGTGAGATCTAATAGAGATAATAAGATAATATAAATATATTTTTGGTATTTTATGATATAGATTGGAAAAGTAAAGATGCAAATAAAAGTAGATTGAAAGCTTATATGATAAGAGATAGACCCGAGGGCCATAGGTTTCACTAATGGCTTCTCTCAAGATAGCATAATTATTATGGTGGGTGAACAAATTACTGTCGAGCAATTGATAGAAAAGCGCATAGTTAGGAGATTATCTAGGTATGATCATGTATATAGGCATCATGTCCGTAACAAGTAGACCGACTCCTGCCTGCATCTACTACTATTACTCCACACATCGACCGACTCCTGCCTACATCTAGAGTATTAAGTTCATGAAGAACAGAGTAACGCTTTAAGAAAGATGACATGATGTAGAGGGATAAACTCATGCAATATGATATAAACCCCATCTTTTTATCCTCGCTGGCAACAATACAATACATGCCTTGCTGCCCCTGCTGTCACTGGGAAAGGACACAACAAGATTGAACCCAAAGCTAAGCACTTCTCCCATGGCAAGGAAGATCAATCTAGTAGGCCAAACCAAACTGATAATTCGAAGAGACTTGCAAAGATAACTTAATCACACATAAAAGAATTCAGAGGAGATTCAAATATTTCTCATAGATAAACTTGATCATAAACCCACAATTCATCGGATCTCGACAAACACACTGCAAAAAGAGTTACATCGAATAGATCTCCAAGAAGAGGAAGGAGAACTTTGTACTGAGAATCAAAGAGAGAGAAGAAGCCATCTAGTTAGTAACTATGGACCCGAAGGTCTGTGGTAAACTACTCACAACTCATCGGAGAGGCCTTGGAGATGATGTAGAGGCTCTCTGTGGTGGATTCCCCCTCCTGTGGAGCGCCGGCGATGGCTCCAAGATGGGATCTCGCGGATACAGAAGGTTACGGTGATGGAAATAGTTTTTTGTGGTCGCCCTAATGTTTTCGGGGTACATGGGTATATATAGGAGGAAGGAGTACGTCGGTGGATGATCGAGGGGCCCACGAGGGTGGGGGGCACGCCCACCTGTAGGGGGTGCGCTGGGCACCCTCGTGGCCGCCTCGCTTGTTTCTTGACTTCCACTCCAAGTCCTCTGGATCACGTTTGTTCCAAAAAGATCGCTCCCGAAGGTTTCATTCCGTTTGGACTCTGTTTGATATTCATTTTCTTTGAAACACTGAAATAGGCTCTACAGGCCTTAAGTTGCCCTTGGGCCTTGGGCCCTTGTCTTGAATCGTCATCTTCGATGTCCTTATGGGCTTCAGATGATGAATCGCCATAGGTATAACCCGGCCCCTCCTGGGCGGGTCATACCTAATAGTTACATCCCCAACATTAGGCCCCAGGTTGATTTGAACTTGTTCATGTCAACCTTCAACACTTAGGAAAGAAACTTCCCTTCTTCACTTGTGCGAGAATTCATAACCCTCCATGACGTCACCTCCTGGAATTATGATAACCCGCCATGACGTCACCTGTCATTAATTCACACAATATCCGACATATCTCAACAGCTCTTTGTTTTAATAGCCGCCCCGAGAATCGAGGTGCCCGAGCAGCTGGATAACCATGTTTTTTGGCCTCCTCTTTTTTCGCGCTCATCTGTTACTTTTCCTTATAAATAGGGTCGAGCGACCTCTTCTCATTCTCCCCTCTTTCCTTCCTCTTCCTCCTGTCGCTACTCTCCTGCCGCTCAAACTCCGCCGCCGCCGTGAAGCACACCATCGTCCTCGTCTTTGACCGCTGCATCACCCTGAACGAACCAGAGAACGACAGCGCTCCTCCGCAGCTGATCTGCACCTGTAAGTACTCGCTCTCATGTACCCCAGATCTGCATTAGGGTTTCTGAGCTTTTCGTGTTCTTCGTAGTTCATCGTTCATCTTCAACCCTAAGCACCCGTTGATCTGGAAATAGCATTAAACTTGTATGGTAGTAGTTTTGTCCTTACCTTCAATGCCAGTGGACCCTTTTTCCTTGAAAAGAGATCTCATTAGAGCTTATGAATTCCCATGTACTGGTTTTAGGTCTTGATTTATTTTCTTTTTCTGAACTGCCACTGATCCGAAATAATAATTGTAATCTGTGAAACCTGTTTGTACGGTACTTAGTAAAAACCGCATTTTCTGCATTTTGATAGATCCACGTAGTCATGGCGGCTCATATCACCGGCTGTAGTTAAATTCAATGCTCAACAGATTTCTCCTTTGATAGACATCAAACTGCTCATGGCGGCTTATATATCCCGTTGTAACTAGTCATATACCATTAGGCCCCTTTTTAAGCCGCCATTCTGAATATGTGCTATAATATTTTCCGTCCGGCTTAATTTGAACCGGCAAACCTTGTTATTTTTCCTTTTAGGCTTCCTTCTTCATAATGTCATCCAAAACAACCACTTCCTGTAACTGGGTTCCCTCCATCGTCACGGAAAACACACTTCAAGACTTTGTGAAAACTGGTTATTTGCCGAAGAAGTCTGTCATGTCTTACCGCGCGCCCAAGCCGGAAGAAGAGAAACCTCAGCCAAAGGAAGGCAAAGTCATTGTCTTCACTGATCATATGAACCGGGGCTTCTCACCGCCCGGCTCTAAGTTCTTCCGGGATGTTCTGCACTTTTTCAACCTTCACCCTCAAGACATCGGACCCAATTCGGTGTCAAATATATGCAATTTCCAAGTGTTCTGTGAGGTGTACCTCCAAGTGGAGCCCGGTGTGGAACTATTCAGAGAGTACTTCTATTTGAACCGCCAGAACGAGTACTCCAACGGACCCAGTTTGGAACTTGGTGGGATCTCAATCCAACGACGGAGAGATGCTATTTTCCCTTATGCGCACCTGCCGAGTCATCCCAAGGATTGGAACCAGACATGGTTCTACTGCAAGGATACCTCTCCAGCTGATGAGAACGGGTTGCCCAGCTTTCACGCCCTACATCTCGAATCAAATCATCCTCTCCCTGACAAGCTAACAACCGTTGAACGCAAAAGACTCGCCCCTACCATTGCCAAGGTTAAGGATCTGTTGGGAAACGGCTTAATCGGTATTGATTTGGTCCATTGCATGGTGGGTCATTCCCTTGAGCTGCCGCTCTGGCTTAATGTGTACCTACACGGGTGAGAAAAAGGATCCACTACGTAACAACTCCGTGGATTTAACTGACGAATCCATCAACGAGATGACGAAGTCCCTTCTGCATGAAAGCCCAGCAGATTGCAGTAAGGTGGGCCTAAGCCCTTTCCGCGCAGCTAACCCAGCTCCAGGAGTAAGTCGCCAAACTTATTTATTTTGCCTTCATCTTTAATACTTTGTTTTATTCAACTTTTATGACTTTCACAGGCTGATGACGACTTTTGGAAGAAAGAATATGACCATGAAGCTGCGAAAAGAGCCAGGAAGGCCAAGAAAGCCGTCAAGAGAACCACCAAGAAGAAGGGAAAGAAGCCCAATGCTTCTGAGCTGCTTGAGTTGGAAGACACCTCTGAGTCGGAGGTAGCCCTTGACTCTCTTGGCTCCTTTTTCAACCATCTTATTGACATTGACTATCATCAGGATGACACGGGGACCAGTCAAGCTCTTGAAGAAGAGGTAACTATCATTTCATCCGACTTCAAGCCTTTGCCAAGATAGAAAATCCGAAGGGTAACCCGAAAAGTAAGATTTTCCCACCCCTTAGCTCATCTAGATCCTCACTTTCTTTTGAAGTAACAGCAGTATGAGAGCCGACGACAGACTCGGACAAGCAGGGATGAAGAATTAACCTCCGGTTTACCGAACACTCCGAGGAAGCGTCGAAATGAGGTCACCCCCAACTTAAACTCTTTTTATTCTTTGGCGGGTCTCATCCGCCAACCACTCAATTCTTCCGACTCAAATTATCAGGAACCGTCTCGTTCCTCTTCCGGTGGCTCAACTCAATCGCATATGCCGGCTTTCAAGACTGCTCCCGGGTAATAATAATTACTTACTTTCCCATTACGCTCCTTGATACTTATATTGACCTCTCATGACTTATGTAGTGGAAAAGCCAAACCCAGCAATAAAGCGAGGGTGAATAAGCCGGTTGAAGACACAAAAGTTAGTGAACCGGAGCAACAAACGGCAGCACCTGAAGACTCAGTTCCTCCACCGCCAGAGTCGGCTCTTGATGACCCGCCAGTAACTTTTGACCGTCCTATGGAGCAGGCCAGTGATGACCCTTTGAATCCTGAAGCATCCAGTCCAGTGAAGATGACTGATACTCATGATGATGATGTGGTGATCACCGATACCGCTTTAGAGAGCCGGGAAGGCCTAATGTCTTGGCCAAGCACTCTGCCAAGGAGGATCACTTCGAACGTCGCAAAGTAAGATTTGATGTTGCATACTACTCCCAATTAAGCGTTGGTGAAGTATATTCGGGCTATCTCAGCCAAGTACATAGCTGTCGTGAGCTTGAAGTTGACATGGTGAAGCGAATGCACAAAAAATTTGAGGTATGAGCTGTTCCTTTACTAAGTTAAGCACCTATTATCAGCCCCCAAGTCTACTATTTATGATGAATATGTTGTAGACTTGAGATCAACCATGAGCATAAGTAATACCTTTTGATAGACTCCTTCAAAATATCCGATTTAAAGCATTTGTGCAACTCTCATAAGCTAGTTGTGACCGTTTGTAGCACAAACGGGTCATCATAGAGTGGTAACAGAACAAACAATATGCATTAGCCCCCAAGTGCCAAGTACTCTTGCTTGCAAAGTGCTTGGGACTTTATGCACATAAGCCGGTACATGAGTAATTTTTTCGGCAGACATTAGCCTCCAAGTGCCAAGTGTTGTTGCTTGCAAAAGGCTTGGGACTTCATGTTTTATCCAAACTTGAGTTATGACTTTGACCCGGTGTATGTACAGAACACCACTGCTCAACTTGAAGCTCAATTGGCTTATGTGAAAGCCCGGCTGGAGATGCAAGAATCTGAGACCCGGAAAGCTGACTCAAAATTTCAGTTTAGCGTGGCTGAAACGGAGAAATTCAAAACCAACTTTGAAGCTGAAAGAAGCACTTGGGCTGAGGAGAAAACTGCCTTGATGCAGCGTGCTGAGAAAGCGGAGGCGGCTCTTCAGGAAGCGACCACTGAACTTATCGGCTTAAAACGCCATGTGTCTTAGATGGTTTGGCTATCTTTGGTAAGTCCCCTCATTGATACTCGTTATAAATTTCTCTCTTGATGACGTAAATCGCCTCTAACCCATTGATGATTATTATGCAGGCCCCAGGAGCACCAATCTGAACCAAGATATGCTGGTGAAGCTGAAGGCGGTTTACACCCTTGTACAACAGCTCTACACTAGGGCTCAACGCGCATTGGCCACCATTTCTCCATCCAACCAAGCACCTACTCTCTTGGTTGAGGTTTTGAGGAAGCTGTCTATCTTGCCTAATGATACGTCTCCAACGTATCTATAATTTTTGATTGGTCCATGCTACTTTATCTACTGTTTTAGGCAATATTGGGCTTTATTATCCACTTTTATATTACTTTTGGGACTAACCTATTAACCGAAGGCCCAGCCTAGATTTGCTGTTTTATGCCTATTTCAGTGTTTCTAGGAAAAGGAATATCAGACGGAGTCAAAACGGAACAAAATCAATTGGAGAAGTTATTTTTGGAAGGAAAGCCACCCGATGGATTTGGAGTGCATGTCAGGAGATACAGGAGGTGCTCACGAGGGTGGGGGCGCGCCCCCTGCCTCGTGGGGCCCCCGTAGCTCCACCGACGTACCCCCTGCACCCATATATACCTACGTACCCTAAACCTTCCAGAACAGAAGATAGATCGGGAGTTCCACCGCCGCAAGCCTCTGTAGCCACCAAAGACCACTCGGGAGCCCTTCTCGGCACCCTGCCGGAGTGGGGATCCTTCACCGGTGGCCATCTTCATCATCCCGGCGCTATCCATGACGAGGAGGAAGTAGTTCATCCTCGGGGCTGAGGGTATGTACCAGTATCTATGTGTTTGATCTCTCTCTCTCTCTCTCTCTCTCATGTTCTCTCTCGTGTTCCCTCTATGGCACGATCTTAACGTATCCCGAGCTTTGCTATTGTAGTTGGATCTTATGATGTTTCTCCCCCTCTACTCTCTTGTGATGAATTGAGTTTCCCCTTTGAAGTTATCTTATCGGATTGAGTCTTTTATGAGAACACTTGATGTATGTCTTGGTGATCAACTTGCGGGTTTCGTGACATTAGGAACCTATGCATAGGGGTTGGCACATGTTCTTGACTCTCCGGTAGTAGCTTTGGGGCACTCTTTGAAGTACTTTTATGTTGGTTGGATGAATCTGAGATTGTGTGACGCATATCGTATAATCATGCCCACGGATACTTGAGGTGACAATGGAGTATCTAGGTGACATTAGGGTTTTGGTTGATTTGTGTCTTAAGGTGTTATTCTAGTATGAACTCTTTTATAGATTGATCCGAAAAAGAACTTTGAGGTGGTTTCGTACCCTACCATAATCTCTACGTTTGTTCTCCGCTATTAGTGGCTTTGGAGTGACTCTTTGTTGCATGTTGAGGGATAGTTATGTGATCCAACTATGTTATTATTGTTAAGAGAACTTGCACTAGTGAAAGTATGAACCCTAGGCCTTGTTTCCTATCATTGCAATACCATTTATGCTCACTTTTACCACTTGTTACCTTGCTTTTTTTATAATTTCAGATTACAAATACCTTTATCTACCATCCATATTGCACTTGTATCACCATCTCTTCGCCGAACTAGTGCACCTGTACAATTTACCATTGTATTGGGTGTGTTGGGGACACAAGAGACTCTTTGTTATTTGGTTGCAGGGTTGTTTGAGAGAGACCATCTTCATCCTACGCCTCCTACAGATTGATAAACCTTAGGTCATCCACTTGAGGGAAATTTTCTACTGTCCTACAAACCTGTGCACTTGCAGGCCCAACAACATCTACAAGAAGAAGGTTGTGTAGTAGACATCAAGCTCTTTTCTGGCGCCGTTGCCGGGGAGGTTAGCGCTTGAAGGTATATCTTTAGATCTTGCAATCGAATCTTTTTGTTTCTTGTTTTTATCACTAGTTCAGTTTATATTAAAAAAACTACAAAAAATGGAGTTGAGTTTGTCTCATACGCTTCACCTTTTTAATATCTTTTGTGAGAATGATGGAAAGGGAAATTGTGCTCAAGTGCTAGAAGAATAATTACATAGAATGCTTGGCATGAAATATGTGAATGATGAGCGTGATTGCAATATTTTTAGTATGAATTCCTTGAATATCCATGGTGCTAATGATATGCAAAGCCACAAGCTTTGGGAAGCTATGTTTGATGAGGATGATATTTTTTGTCCCCCAAGTTTTGATGAGCAAATTTATTTTGATGATAGCATGCCTCCTACTTATGATGATTATATTGATGAAAGTGGGTTTGGAAGAGTGTCAACTTTAGGAAGTAGTAATCCCACTATTTTGGAGGATGTTGAATCTTATAATATTGATGAAAGTGGATTTGGAAGAGTGTCAACTTTATTTAGTGATGATTCCACTATCTTGGGAGAGGTTTCAATTGATTATGATGAGAACAAACTTGCTACTTATGATGATTATTGTGATGAAACTTATGCTATAAAAAGTAGTGATGATTATATTTATAAAACTTGTCATGATTATGATTACCCTTTTTCTGAACATTACTCTTTTAATGTGGAAACAATTTTTAGTGTTCAAGTCTCTTATGATACCCTCACTATTCCGAATGAGAAGAATTTCGCTTATGTGGAGAGTAATAAAAATTCTATGCTTGTAGATCATGAAAAGAATGCTTTAGGTTCTGGTTATATTGTTGAATTCAATCATGATGCTACTGAAAATTATTATGAGAGAGTAACATATGCTTTTAGGAATTGCAATAATATCAAGTTTCCTCTCTATGTGCTTAAAATTTTGAAGCTATGCTTGTTTTACCTTCCTATGCTAATTGATTATTGTTCCCATAAGTTGTTTTCTCTCAAAATCCCTATGCATACAAAGTGGGTTAGACTTAAATATGCTAGTCATATTCTTCATGATGCTCCCATTATGTTTCAATTCTTATCCTTTATGTGAGCATCATTGCCATCATCATGCCTAGCTAAAAAGGCATTAAAGAAAAGTGCTTGTTGGGAGACAACCCAATATTTATACCTACTGTTTTTGTGTGTTCACATGATTATGCTACTGTATTAATCATGTTTTATAGCTTTTGTTTCAATAAAGTTCCAAGTAGAACCTTTGGGAAGACTTGGGTGAAGTCTATATGATCATGCTGTAAAAAACAGAAACTTTAGCGCTCACAAGAATAGCTGACATTTTTTACTTAAGAGTGATTTTAGGTTGATTCTTTTTGCAGATGATTAATAGATAAATTCCTCAGGTCCATCAATTTATTTCATAATTTTTGGGGTTCCATAGGTATACGTTTGATACAGATTATTACAGATTGTTCTGTTTTTGACAGATTCTGTTTTCATTGTGTTGTTTGCTTATTTTGATGCATCTATGGCTAGTATTAAGTGGTATGAACCATAGAGAAGTTGGAATACAGTAGGATTTACACCAATATGAATTTAGTATGAGTTCATTACAGTACCTAAGTGGTGATTTATTTTCTTATACTAACGGAGCTTATGAGTTTTGTTTTGAGTTTTGTGTGGTTGAAGTTTTCAAGTTTTGGGTAAAGATTCAATGGATTATGGAATAAGGAGTGGAAAGAGCCTAAGATTGGGGATGCCCAAGGCACCCCAAGGTAATATTCAAGGACAACCAAGAGCCTAAGCTTGGGGATGCCCCGGAAGGCATCCCCTCTTTCGTCTTAGTTCATCGGTAACTTTACTTGGAGCTATATTTTTATTCACCACATGATATGTGTTTTGCTTGGAGCATCATTTTATTTTGTTAGTTTTTGCTTTCTGTTAGTTATAACAATGTTTTGCATCTTTAGTTTCAATAAAAGTGTCAAGGATAGCCTTTGCCATGCTTATTTTGCTAGTTTACATGTTGCTGTTGGAAAACAGAAAGTTTACCGCTGTTGCAAAAATTCCCTAGAAAATTCAGAGAATGGTATAACGTTGAATCTTTTTGCATATTAAGCTCTGATAAATGTATTACAGTGGGAATTTTAGTTCCTAATTTTTGGAGTCAGTGAAGTATTGTTACTCTTGCATTCTTTACAGACTGTACTGTTTTGGCAGATTGTTGTTATGGTTGCATTGTTTGCATATGTTTGCTTGTTTAATGATTCTATTTGAGGATAGGAGCATTAAATATGCAGAGGCATTTAGTATTAAATGTTGAGTAATAATGTTAGTGATTTGTTACAGTAGAATATGATAAGTTTTGCATTGGCCTATACTAACCTATCTCACGAGTTCTTGTTGAGTTTGTTGTGAATGAAGCTTTTGATAAAAAGAGAAACCGTGACATGAAAGGAATTAAGGAGACACAAAAGCTCAAGCTTGGGGATGCCCAAGGCACCCCAAGATAATATTTCAAGAAGTCTCAAGCATCTAAGCTTGGGGTTGCCCCGTTAGGCATCCCACCTTTCTTCTTCAACAACTATCGGTTAGTATCGGTTGAGCCTAAGTTTTTGCTTCTTCACATGAGTTGTGCTATCCTTGCAATGTAGTTTTATTTATATTTGCTTGCTGTTTGAATAAAGTATCAAGATCTAAAATTATTAAATGAGAGAGTCTTTGCATAGTTGCATAATTATTTATCTACTCATTGATCTTCACTTATATCTTTCAGAGTAGTTTGTCGTTTGCTCTAGTGCTTCACTTAGATCTTTTAGAGCACGGTGGTGGATTTGTTTTAAAGAAACTATTGATCTCTCATGCTTCACTTAGATTATTTTGAGAGTCATTAATAGCATGGTAATTTTCTTAATGTTAATATACTTGGTATTCAAGATATGTGAAACTTTCTTTTGAGTGAATTGAATACTAAGATAAGTTTGATGCTTGATAATTGTTTTGAGATATGGAGGTGATAATATCAAAGTCGTGCTAGTTGGGTGATTATGAATTAAAAGAATGCTTGTGTTGATGTTTGCAAGTCCCGTAGCATGCACGTATGGTTAAAGTTGTGTAACAAATTTGAAACATGAAGTGTACCTGGCTTGTGCATCCTTATGAGTGGCGGTCGGGGACGAGCGATGGTCTTTTCCTACCAATCTATCCCCCTAGGAGCATGCGCGTAGTACTTGATTTTTGATGACTTCTAAATTTTTTCAATAAGTATATGAGTTCTTTTGACTAATGTTGAGTCCATGGATTATACGCACTCTCACCTTTCCGCCTTTGCTAGCCTCTTCAGTACCGTGCATTGCCCTTTCTCACCTTGAGAGTTGGTGCAAAATTCGCCGGTGCATCCAAACCCCGTGATACGATATGCTCTATCACACATAAACCTCCTTATATCTTCCTCAAAACAGCCACCATACCTACCTATCATGGCATTTCCATAGCCATTCCGAGATATATTGCCATGCAACTTCCATCATCATCATCATCATCATGACATACATTACTTTTGTAATATTGCCATTGCATGATCATGTAGTTGACATCGTATTTGTGGCAAAGCCACCATGCATTATTTTTCATACATGTCACTCTTGATTCATTGCACCATCCCGGTACACCGCCGGAGGCATTCATATAGAGGCATATCTTGTTCTAAGTTTCGAGTTGTAATCCTTATGTTGTAATCAATAGAAGTGTGATGATCATCATAATTAGAGCATTGACCAAACAAAAAAAAGAGAAAGGCCAAAAAAAAGAAAGTCCCAAAAAAGAAAATAAATAAAAAGGGCAATGCTACTATCTCTTTTTCCACACTTGTGCTTCAAAGTAGCACCTTGTTCTTCATGTAGTGAGTCTCATATATTGTGCTTCAAAGTAGCACCTTGTTCTTCATGTAGTGAGTCTCATAAAGTTGTCCTTTTCATACTAGTGGGAATTTTTCATTATAGAACTTGGCTTGTATATTCCTACGATGGGCTTCCTCAAATGCCCTAGGTCTTCATGAGCAAGCGAGTTGGATGCACACCCACTAGTTTTGTTTTGTTGAGCATTCATAGCTCTAGTGCATCCGTTGCATGGCAATCCCTACTCCTCATGTTGACATCAATTGATGGGCATCTCCATAGCCCGTTGATTAGCCTCATCAATGTGATACTTTCTCCTTTTTTGTCTTCTCCACACAATCCCCATCATCATATTCTATTCCACCCATAGTGCTATATCCATGGCTCACGCTCATATATTGCGTAAAGGTTGAAAACGTTTGAGATTATTTAAGTATGAAACAATTGCTTGGCTTGTCATTGGGGGTATAGAAGTTGGGAACATCTTTGTGTGACGAAAATGAAGCATAGCCTAACTATATGATTTTGTAGGGATGAACTTTCTTTTGGCCAAGTTATTTTGAGAAGACATGATTGTTTTGATTTGTATGCTTGAAGTATTATTACTTTTATGTTAATATAAACTTTTGTCTTGAATCTTTCGGATCTGAATATTCATGCCACAATTAAGAAGATTTACATTGAAATTATGCCAAAGTATCACTCCGCATCAAAAATTCTTTTTTCTCATTTACCTACTCGAGGATGAGCAAGAATTAAGCTTGGGGATGCTTGATACGTCTCCAACGTATCTATAATTTTTGATTGCTCCATGCTACTTTATCTACTGTTTTAAGCAATATTGGGCTTTATTATCCACTTTTATATTACTTTTGGGACTAACCTATTAACTGGAGGCCCAGCCCAGATTTGCTGTTTTATGCCTATTTCAGTGTTTCGAGGAAAAGGAATATCAGACGGAGTCAAAACGGAATGAAATCAACTGGAGAAGTTATTTTTGGAAGGAAAGCCACCCGATGGACTTGGAGTGCACGTCAGGAGATACGGGTGTTGGAAATATGCCCTAGAGGCAATAATAAAAGGATTATTATTATATTTCCTTGTTCGTGATAATTGTCTTTTATTCATGCTATAATTGTATTATCCGGAAATTGTAATACACGTGTGAATACATAGATCACAACATGTCCCTAGTGAGCCTCTAGTTGACTAGCTCGTTGATCAACAAATAGTCATGGTTTCCTGACTATGGACATTGGATGTCATTGATAACGGGATCACATCATTAGGAGACTGATGTGATGGACAAGACCCAATCCTAAGCATAGCACAAGATCGTGTAGTTCGTTTGCTAGAGCTTTTCTAATGTCAAGTATCTTTTCCTTAGACCATGAGATCGTGTAACTCCCGGATACCGTAGGAGTGCTTTGGGTGTACCAAACGTCACAACGTAACTGGATGACTATAAAGGTATACTACGGGTATCTCCGAAAGTGTCTATTGGGTTGACACGGATCGAGACTGGGATTTGTCACTCCGTATGATGGAGAGGTATCTCTGGGCCTACTCAGTAATGCATCATCATAATGAGCTCAAAGTGACCAAGTGTCTGGTCACGGGATCATGCATTACGGTACGAGTAAAGTGACTTGCCGGTAATGAGATTGAACGAGGTATTGGGATACCGACGATCGAATCTCGGGCAAGTAACATACCAATTGACAAAGGGAATTGTATACGGTGTTGCTTGAATCCTTGACATCGTGGTTCATCCGATGAGATCATCGAGGAGCATGTGGGAGCCAACATGGGTATCCAGATCCCGCTGTTGGTTATTGGCCGGAGAGCCGTCTCGGTCATGTCTACGTGTCTCCCGAACCCGTAGGGTCTACACACTTAAGGTTCGGTGACGCTACGGCTGTAGAGATATTAGTATGCAGCAAACCGAAAGTTGTTCGGAGTCCCGGATGAGATCCCGGACGTCACGAGTTGTTCCAGAATGGTTCGGAGGAAAAGAATTATATATGGGAAGTCGAGTTTCGGCCATCGGGAAAGTTTCCGGGGTCACCGGTATTGTACCGGGACCACCGGAAGGGTCCCGGGGGTCCACCGGGTGTGGCCACCCATCTCGAAGGGCCCATGGGCTGAAGTGGGAGGGGAACCAGCCCCTGGTGGGCTGGTGCGCCCCCCCCCTTGGGCCTCCCTGCGCCTAGGGTTGGGAACCCTAGGGGAGGGGGCGCCTCCACTTGCCTTGGGGGGCAAGGCACCCCCTTTGGCCGCCGCCCCCCTAGGAGATCCCATCTCCTAGGGCCGGCGCCCCCCCTGGGGACCCTATATATAGAGGGGGGAGGGAGGGCAGCCGCACCCTTGCACTTGGCGCCTCCCTTCCCCCTTGCTACACCTCTCCTCCCGCAGACGCTTGGCGAAGCCCTGCTGGGATCCCTGCTGCATCCACCACCATGACGTCGTGCTGCTAGATCTTCATCAACCTCTCCTTCCCCCTTGCTGGATCAAGAAGGAGGAGACGTCACGTTGACCGTACATGTGTTGAACGCGGAGGTGTCGTTCGTTCGGCGCTAGGATCTCTAGTGATTTGGATCAGGATGAGTACGACTCCCTCAACCCCGTTCTCTTGAACGCTTCCGCTCCATCTACAAGGGTATGTAGATGCACTCCTCTCTCTCGTTGCTAGATGAACTCATAGATTGATCTTGGTGAAACCATAGGAAATTTTTTGTTTTCCGCAACGTTCCCCAACAACGGGAGGTGCTCATGAGGGTGGGGCCGCCCCCCTGGGCGCGCCCCCTGCCTCGTGGGGCCCCCATAGCTCCACCGACGTACCCCCTGCACCCATATATACCTACGTACCCTAAAACTTCCAGAACAGAAGATAGATCGGGAGTTCCGCCGCTGCAAGCCTCTGTAGCCACCAAAAACCTCTCGGGAGCCCTTCCCGGCACCCTGCCGGAGGGGGGATCCTTCATCGGTGGCCATCTTCATCATCCCGACGCTATCCATGATGAGGAGGGAGTAGTTCACCCTCGGGGCTGAGGGTATGTACCAGTAGCTATGTGTTTGATCTCTCTCTCTCTCTCTCTCGTGTTCTCTCTCATGTTCCCTCTATGGAACGATCTTGATGTATCCCGAGCTTTGCTATTGTAGTTGGATCTTATGATGTTTCTCCCCCTCTACTCTCTTGTTATGAATTGAGTTTCCCCTTTGAAGTTATCTTATCGGATTGAGTCTTTTATGAGAACACTTGATGTATGTCTTGGTGATCAACTTGCGGGTTTCGTGACATTAGGAACCTATGCATAGGGGTTGGCACATGTTCTTGACTCTCCGATAGTAGCTTTGGGGCACTCTTTGAAGTACTTTTATGTTTTTGGATGAATCTGAGATTGTGTGACGCATATCGTATAATCATGCCCACGGATACTTGAGGTGACAATGGAGTATCTAGGTGACATTAGGGTTTTGGTTGATTTGTGTCTTAAGGTGTTATTCTAGTACGAACTCTTTTATAGATTGATCCGAAAGAATAACTTTGAGGTGGTTTCGTACCCTACCATAATCTCTACGTTTGTTCTCCGCTATTAGTGGCTTTGGAGTGACTCTTTGTTGCATGTTGAGGGATAGTTATGTGATCCAACTATGTTATTATTGTTAAGAGAACTTGCACTAGTGAAAGTATGAACCCTAGGCCTTGTTTCCTATCATTGCAATACCGTTTA
The DNA here is from genome assembly GCF_002162155.2 of Triticum dicoccoides. Lineage (NCBI taxonomy): Eukaryota > Viridiplantae > Streptophyta > Magnoliopsida > Poales > Poaceae > Triticum > Triticum dicoccoides. The sequence continues at coordinate 683,520,798 of NC_041383.1, read as the reverse complement.
CGCTCACTTTTACCACTTGTTACCTTGCTATTTTTATAATTTCAGATTACAAATACCTTTATCTACCATCCATATTGCACTTGTATCACCATCTCTTCGCCGAACTAGTGCACCTGTACAATTTACCATTGTATTGGGTGTGTTGGGGACACAAGAGACTCTTTGTTATTTGGTTGCAGGGTTGTTTGAGAGATACCATCTTCATCCTACGCCTCCTATGGATTGATAAACCTTAGGTCATCCACTTGAGGGAAATTTGCTACTATCCTACAAACATGTGCACTTGCAGGCCCAACAACGTCTACAAGAAGAAGGTTGTGTAGTAGACATCACCTGAATGGTTTAATGAAATGAAGCGATCATTCGCAAGATTCGGCGTTGTGACTGCTTTGAGCCGTGCCAAGGCGTGGCTACCAGAGCTAGACCCGGCCAATATCTCTATCGGGTACCCTGGCTTGAAAGAAGATGGCGCTCCATTTGACAAAAAGGACTTTGCCGCCCGCGTAAAAGAAATACGTCCCCTGGCTAGTCTAATTGCCAATGAGACAGACCTTTCCAGATACCAGCCGACTTACGATAGGGAAAATCAAAAACTGCTGACACCAGCTTATAAAGTGACTGATCTGATACCCCCAATCCGTAAGCACACTTTTGCTCCTAAAGTTGACCCGTCCGAGCTTATTGATGACGAGGCTGATTTCCAGGCCTAAAATGGCATTGACTGGTCATCACCCACCTTCCAGGAAGTAGAACAGGACGACGAAGTGGAGAGGGCTGATCCAGAAGCTTCAGGACATCAGAGTCAAGAAGATTGAGCCGCTGGGAGGTTCATAAAAGTAGCCTTCTGAAAAACAATTAATCATTTTGACTCCCTGGGTCATGTAATAGGGTAGCAAAAACTTTGCTCTGCTGTGCCATCTTGCACGTTTATGTTGTGCCCCATGCTGTTAAACCGACATTTGATAACTATCCTTCGAGGTTTATCATGATGTTTGATTGGCGCAGATGAAATTTTTTGATATATCCTGCACATAAGTACATCACAAGAGCCCTTGGCGGTTAACCACCAGGCAGGTCATAATACCTCACATATAACCATTGATGTTTAAAACAGTTATTGATAGGACTGGTTGAACCAGAATTTAGACATAAGTATAATAACAACATCATACCTATGATATTGAATCATACTGCCGGTTTATGATATTTGTGCAGTAAGGGTGACAACCCAAATTTAGAAGCCAATACTTCCAAGTATTAATATTGTCATATGCTGGTGACTTGTCATCCGAAGCCAGGCTGGGTTAAGAGAGACTATAGGTATGCTTCAGATATGAGCAAAAGAAGATCAATAAAAATCCAAAAAACTTTTCAAAAACTCAACCCAGAAAGAGAGAAAAAATGAGGCTCTGATTTGAATACAATCAGTAAGACGGACCAAAAGGGTCAATGGCTATGATTCGAATACGACCAGGAAGCCCCCAAGTGGTTTGTGGCATTGCACCGATCAAAGGGGTACCGACAGCTCTGATTCGAATACGATCAGGAAGCCCCCCAGTGACCAAAGTATTTAACGACTCTGATTCGAATACGATCAATAAGCCAGACCAAAAGGGGTTAAGCTATGATTCGAATATGATCAATCCCCCTAATGATCAAAATGTTTAACGGCTATGATTCAAATATTATCAGGAAGCCGGACCAAAGGGGTTGATAGCTATGATTCGAATACGATCAAGCCCCCAATGATCAAAATGTTTAACGACTCTCATTTGAATACGATCAGTAAGCTGGACCAAAAGGGGTTAAGCTATGATTCGAATACGATCAAGCTCCCTAATGATCAAAATGTTTAACGGCTATGACTCAAATACGATCAGGAAGCCGGACCAAAGAGGTTAGTAGCTATGATTTGAATATGATCAAGCCCCCAATGATCATGATGTTTATGATGAAGAAGACTCATTATTCTTGAAGATGAAACGACAGAGGCCCTGCTTTATTATAATCATCATAATATATACATTGTCAAAATATGTACATTATAAGAGCCGGTGGCTCAAGTGTAGTAAGGCCGAAGATGAGCAATATTCCACGGCCGACGGGTCTCCTCCTCTGACTTACGTGAGTCCTTGTGCTCTCGGATATCGATAAGGTAGTATGGCCCGTTGTTCAAGTTCTTGCTGGCCACAAAGGGTCCTTCCCAAGGTGGGGATAACTTGCGCACATCAGTTTGCTCCTGGATGAGCCGGAGCACCAAATCACCTTCTTGAAAGGTTCTGGACTTAACCCGACGGTTGTGGTAACGATGCAGATCTTGTTGGTAAATCGCTGAATGGGCTGCCGCAAGGTCACCCTTCTCATCCAACAGGTCAAGTGCATCCTGACGTGCTTGTTCATTATCAGCTTCAACATAAGCCGCCACGCGGGGCGAGTCATGATGGATGTCACTAGGGAGAACCACCTCTGCTCCGTAAACCATGAAGAAAAGCGTGTAACCTGTAGATCTGTTGGGGGTAGTATTGATACTCCATAACACGGAAGGTAACTCCTCCACCCAATAGCCCGGCATCCACTGCAAAGGAACCATAAGCCAGGGCTTGATGCCTCTGAAAATTTCTTGATTGGCTCGTTCGGCTTGACCATTGGATTGGGGGTGAGCTATTGATGAGATGTCAAGTTGTATATGCTCACATTGACAAAATTCTTCCATAGCACCTTTGGGCAGATTAGTGCCATTATCAGTTATAATGCTGTGGGGAAAGCCAAAGCGAAAAATCACATTTTTGATGAATTGAACCTCCGTTGCCGCGTCACACTTACTGACCGGCTCTGCCTCGACCCACTTTGTGAATTTGTCAACTTTTTATCCTTGGAACTTTTAAAAGTCCCAACCATATCGAGCCCCCAAACTGCAAATGGCCAAGTAATTGGAATCATGCTCAATTCTTGAGCCAACACATGAGCTCGCCGTTAGAATTTCTGACAACCGTCACACTTACTGACCAAATCCTCCGCATCAACATGAGTCGTCAGCCAATAAAATCCATGACGAAAAGCTTTGGCCACAAGGGACTTTAAACCGGCATGATGACCACAATCCCCTTCATGAATCTCCCGAAGAATCTCATGCCTTCCTTAGGAGAGATGCAACATTGAAACGCCCCAGTGACACTGCAATGGTGTAACTCACCATTGGCAATTGTCATTGACTTAGACCACCGGGTTATCTGCCTGGCCAAAGTTTCATCCTCAGGTAACTCGCCCCGGGTCATATAAACCAAATATGGTACTGTCCAATCTGGGATAGCGTGAAGAGCCGCCACCAATTGTGCCTCCGGGTCAGGAACAACCAGATCCTCCTCTGTAGGAAACTTAACCGAAGGGTTATGCAAAACATCCAAGAAAGTGTTAGGTGGCACCGGCTTACGCTGAGACCCCAACCGGCTTAAGGCATCAGCCGCCTCATTCTTCCTGTGATCAATGTGTTCCACTTGATAACCCTTGAAGTGCCCAGCAATAGCATCAACTTCACGGTGATAAGCCACCATGAGTGGATCCTTAGAATCCCATGTGCTTGAGACTTGTTGAGCCACCAAGTATGAGTCGCCGAAACATCTCACCCGGCTTAAGTTCATCTCCTTAGCCATCCGAAGACCATGGAGCAAGGCTTCATACTCAGCTGCATTATTAGTACAGGGAAACATAAATCTAAGAACATAACATAACTTGTCACCTCGAGGGGAAGCTAAGACAACTCCAGCCCCCGAGCCCTCCAATTGCATGGACCCATCAAAATGAATAGTCCAATATGTGTTATCTGGCTTATCTTCAGGCATTTGTAGCTCTATCCAGTCGTTGATGAAATCTACCAGTGCCTGAGACTTGATAGTGGTGCGTGGCACGTACTTCAAACCATGAGGTCCAAGCTCAATGGCCCACTTTGCTACTCGCCCTGTGGCTTCTCTGTTTTGAATAATATCTCCCAAGGGAGCAGAACTAACCACAATGACGGGATGACCCAGAAAATACTGCTTAAGCTTCCGACTGGCCATGAACACCCCATAAACAAGCTTCTGCCAATGTGGATATCTATGCTTGGACTCAATGAGCACCTCACTAATATAATAAACCGGCCATTGAACCGGATACTCCTTGCCTACCTCCTTCCGTTCTACCACAACAGCCACACTGACAGCCCGGGCATTAGCAGCCACATAGAGTAACAATGGCTCCTTGTCAATGGGAGCAGCAAGAACTAGCGTCTCAGTGAGCTATTTTTTCAAAGCTTCAAACGCGTCGTTAGCCGCATCACTCCAGACGAAATCATCTGTTTTCTTCATCATCTGGTACAGTGGTATGGCCTTCTCACCCAACCGGCTTATGAACCGGCTTAAGGTAACAATACGACCCGCCAGACGCTGAACATCATTGATACACGCCGGCTTTGCCAAGGAGGTAATGGCCTTGATCTTCTCCGGGTTAGCCTCAATGCCTTTGTTAGAAACTAGAAACCCCAAAAGCTTGCCTGCTGGCACACCAAAGACACACTTGGCCGGGTTAAGCATCATATTGTAGACCCGGAGATTGTTAAAGGTCTCCCTCAAATCATCTATCAAAGTATCCTTCTCTCTGGATTTCACCACCATATCATCCACATAAGCATGAAGATTGCGCCCAATCTGATTGTGAAGACAATTCTGCACACATCGCTGGTAAGTCGCCTGGGCACTCTTGAGCCCGAAAGACACATAGCATAAGGCTCCAAAGGAAGTAATAAAAGCTATTTTCTCCTGGTCCTTAACTGCCATCTTGATCTGATGATAACCATAATAAGCATCCAAAAAACTCAAACGCTCACAACCCGCCGTAGCATCAATGATTTGATCAATACGAGGGAGAGCAAAAGGATCAGCCGGACAAGCCTTGTTTAAGTCCGTGTAATCCACATACATACGCCAAGTACCATTCTTCTTTAGCACCAGTACCAGATTAGCCAACCACTCAGGATGAAAGACTTCAACAATGAACCCAACTGCCAAGAGCCGGGCCACCTCTTCACCAATGGCCTTACGCCTCTCCTCATTGAAGCGACGAAGGAATTTCTTGACCGACTTAAATTTCGTATCAATATTGAGAGTGTGCTCAGCGAGTTCCCTCGGTACACCCGACATGTCAGAAGGTTTCCATGCAAAGATGTCTCGGTTCTCATGGATGAACTCGATGAGCGCGCTTTCCTATTTAGGGTCCAGATTAGTACGGATACTAAACTGCTTGGATGAGTCGCCAGGAACAAAGTCAACTAGCTTAGTATCATCAGCCGACTTAAATTTCAGAACCGGATCATGCTCTGTAGTTGGCTTTTTCAAAGATTTCATATCCGCCGGGTCAACATTATACTTGTAGAATTTCAATTCCTCTGCTGCACAGACAGACTCAGCATAAGCAACATCACCTTCTTCACACTCTAGAGCTATCTTCCGACTCCCATGCACTATGATGGTCCCTTTGTAACCCGGCATCACTACAGGAAACATATAATTTGCCGTCTGTGGATCACAGACGGCAAAGACCTAAATCCAGACGGCAAAGATTTTGCCGTCAGGAAGCAGACGGCAAACTCAGACGGCAAAGATAAGTCGGCAAAGAATACTTTGCCGTCAGCTTTTCATCGGGAAGACGGCAAAGACTTTGCCGACAGCCAACTATAGATTTGTCGTCTACCGCAAAAATAACAGACGGCAAAACCACGTTCTTTGCCGTCAGTCAAAACTTGTTCTTTGTTGTCATCTAGACTAAAGTACAGACGGCAAAGATTGTTTTGCATTTTCTTTAAATGACGTCAATGCAAAGAATCTCGCTGGACACATGAACTTCAAATCAAAGAGAGCAGGTTCGTCGTGCTACCTTTCATTCATTCGACACGGTCGTGCTATCTTTCATTCATTGTAGGTGGAGTTATAGAGAAGTTTCACAGCTGTACTGAAAATTTACAAAAATGACCCTAGAAAGTAAAAAAAACAATCAAGTCCTTCTCTACTGCAGGAACAGGGACTTGACCGCCGGCCGTCCTTCTAGCCGGGGATGCACTGCCGCCGCCTTGCCCTGCTCGCTTGTCCATGCTTGCTGCCTAGCCGCACGGCCCTGCTCAACCGCGCCCTGCTAGCACCGCCCGCCCGAGCGTTGCTCGCAGTGGCCTCCCGCACCAGCTGCCCTGCTAGCGCCGCCCGCCTGCGTGTCGCTCGCAGCCTGCAGCGGCCGTGCCCTGCTCGTGCCGCCTGCCTTGGTGGTTCCTGGAGAAGGAAAGAGGAAGGATTCAGAGACGGGCAAAGCAGAGGAAGGGGAGGCCGGAGGCTTGCCGGCGCTGTACGTCCTTGTCCAAGGCGGCGCCCGATGGTGCAGGCGGAGGCAAGCTCCGGTAGGTGGATGCAGGCGGAGGCGGGGGCGCCCGGTGCCGCGGGCGGACACGAGGGCCATCGACATCATCGGCGGCGCCGTCGTTGGAGAGCGCCCTCACTTCCGGCGATGGGAGGCGGTGGGGTCCCGCGATGGGATGCGGCGGCGTCTGGTAAGAGGACGCGGCGCCGGGGTTCGGCGAGAGGACGCGACGTCGGGGTCCGGCGAAGCAGAGGCGAGTGTTGGTGCGGTGGGGATCGAGAGAAGAGAGGCAGGACCGCAGGAGATGGGATCGTGGGTGGGTGGGTGGGGATTTTTGTGGGTAGGGCATGGGTGGGGTCTCGGGAGTGTGGGTTGCGTGGGTTGGTGGGACGTTGGTGGGGTCGCGCGTGGGTGGTGCAGGACTGCCACGTCATCGATCCAGGTGATCGATCCGTGTGGTGTGTTTCTTCTTTGTCGTCTGTCTTTTATTTTTACAGACGGCAAAGAGTATAGTTTGCCGTCTGTAATGAAAAAGACAGACGGCAAAGACTTTGACGTCTGTATTTTTTATTTTAGACCGCAAAGTATACTCTTTGCCATCTGTAAAAAGAAAGGACAGACGGCAAAGACCATTTGCCGTCTGTAATAAAAAACGCAGATGGCAAAATATATCTTTGCCGTTAGTCATTCTTTGCCGTCAACAGTTGACGGCAAATGTGCTCTTTGCCGTCTACCTAGACGAAAAGCTGACCGCAAAGATGCCTACTGACGGCAAACTATCTGTTTCCTGTAGTGCATCTTGAGCTGTAAATAAACATAACACGGTCGTGCCATGAACTTGGCATAAGCCGGCCGTCCAAGTAGAGTGTGGTACGGGCTTTTGATCTTGACCACTTCAAAGGTTAACTTCTCAGCCCTGGAATCATGCTCATCACCAAAGGCCACTTCCAGTTCAATCTTGCCAATTGGGTATGCCGACTTACCAGGCACCACTCCATGGAAAACAGTATTAGATGTCTTAAGATTTTTATCAGTTAAACCCATGCGACGGAAAGTATCATAATAAAGGATATTAATGTTGCTACCTCCATCCATGAGTACCTTGGTGAATTTGTATCCACCAACTTGAGATGCCACCACCAAAGCCAAGTGACCCGGGTTATCAACCCGGGGCGGGTGATCCTCCCGGCTTCACATAATGGGTTGCTCAGACCATCGCAAGTATTGGGGAACTGTCGGATCAACGGCGTTCACAGCCCTCTTGTGAAGCTTCTGGTCCCACTTGCACAAACTTGTGGTGAAAACGTGATACTGCCCACTATTCAACTGCTTTGGATGACTTTGATATCCAGACTGCTGCTGTTGGTGACCCCCCTGGCCGGATTGTTGATTGTAACCACCCTGATTACCTTGATTATAACCACCTTGATTACTTTGGTGGCCCTGGAAGCCGGAATTAGAACCGCCACCTCCATAACCCGGGCCATGAGAACCACCGCCACCGGAACTTGAGCCGCCGCCCGGCCCATGATCGCTGTGAAACGAGTTAGAATTTTTGAAAGCCCTCATAATTGAACAATCTTTCCAAAGGTGAGTAGCTGGTTTCTCCTGCGTGCATGCTTTGGACAATGCTCATTCAGCAACTGTTCCAGAGTAGGACCTGATCCACCGGCTTGAGGAGGCGGCCTCCCCTTACGATGCTGATTATTTCCCTATGCATTGATGTTAGCCACAAACTCCGAATTACCATCAGCCTTGCGTTTATCGTTGCCCCCCCTGATTCGTCGGGTTATGCTATGGACCCTTGGCGTTGCCATTCTTCTCTCCCTTTCCCGGCTTGTCGTCATCAGACTCGGGGTCCTTGGTACTATCAGAGTCGGCATATTCGATTAGAGCCGCCATCAGCTGCCCCATATCATTACAATCGCCCTTGAGCTGCCCCAGCTTCTGCTTAAGAGGCAAAAAACGGCAATTTTTCTCCAATATTAAGATTGCAGAATCCGCATTCATGTTATCGGATGAATGTATGATAGCTTTGACCCGGCGCACCCAATGGGTTGTTGATTCACCCTCCTCTTGGGCGCAAGTAGCCAAATCCACAATCGACATGGGCTTGCACGTGTCTTTAAAGTTCTGAATAAACCGGGCCTTTAGCTCAGCCCATGACTCGATGGAATTAGCTGGCAGCCCCTTTAACCAAGTATGGGTCATCCCATCTAGCATCATGGTGAAGTACTTAGCGCACACGGCGTCACTGACCTCCAACGGCTCCATGGCCATATCATAACTTCCAATCCATGCCTCAGGGGGTAAGTCGGCTGTGTAATTAGGCACCTTACGAGGTCCTTTGAAATCCTTGGGAAAACGCTCATTACGCAGAGCCGGCACCAAACAGGGCACACCTGTAGATCTAGAAGTCACACCTGCCTCTACCGAAGTCGTTGGATAAATCGGAAGGGGCTGTTGAGCCGCCTGCTCAGCCTCTTGACGCACTTTGTCCTGATCGACCAAGTTATGAGCCCCATCACGCGCCGGCTCATGCCCACGTGGCTGATCACGGCGTTGGGCGTTGCTTGAAACGGCTGGTGAGTCCATGTGTCTGCTATAGCTCCGGCTTGGGCGAGGAGTTGAATGAATCCTATCCCGGCTGTAAGAATATGCATCCTGCTACACTAATGCAGTTTGAAGAAGCTCCCTAGCCCTTCACGTTTCAATCACCGCTGGAGAGTCGCCATCTACTGGGAGAGCTACCAGTCGCATCACCGCTGCAATCATGTTATCCAATGGGTTAGAATAATGACCCGGTGGCGTTAGCACATGCTGAGTTGGAACATTATTCAAACGAGGTGGCTCCGTCGTGCGTGGCTGAACCGGCGTTCCGGTCCCAGGTGCTGCAACCCGGTTTAACTGCGGCAGGTTACTGATCCCCGCTCCAGGCGTGCAAAAGAGATTTCTCGCCTCGTAAACTGAAGGTAGACGAGACTTGTGCCTCCTTCTCATGACTTCATTTGAAGCGTTCTGATCCATCGTAAGTTGGTAAGTCTCTGCTTGAATCCGCTGTGCCTGAGCATCTAGGGCAGCTCGCTCTGCGGCCATCCTGATGTCCTCTGCCGCCAGGTTCTCTTTGGCTTGTGCTACCTCATCACGCAACTTTGCAATTTCCGCGCTATGCTGAGGTTGATTTGTCGGGTTAACTTCTGCTGTTAACAAGGCTGTGAGTCTATCCAGTAACTCCGTCAAAACCTGAGCCGGTGGGCGCACAAGGCCTCCTGCCCCGGCTGCCGTCACCGCCGCTGCCCCAAAAGTCATCACTGCTGCGGTTGAAGAATTTTGTACAGGTTGCGTACCAGCCATGAAGATCACGACTCTGTTTGGTGGCTCATAGGGGTCCGGAATACTGTCACCATCGGAATAGCCCCCAAGCCTGCCATCTTGCAGTTGATACAACGAAGTAGTCTCGCCCGTGGACGATTCACCATCAGAGTAGATGGTCGTCTCACCGCCAGACATAGATCCTTCATCAAATTCCGCTCGATGGATGCATCCCACGAAGGCACGTTTCACGGCGGGCTGAGCTCGGGTGGGTCTCGCACGCTGAGCCGTCTCGATGATGTCGGTGCAGATGTCCGGCTCACGGCCCGGCTCGCCGATCTTACCAATGAAGACGTGGATACCGCCGAAGGGGACCCGATACCCATACTCAATTGAGCCGGCCTCGGGGCCCCAGCCTGCATCGTCGATGTAGAGCTTGCCGCGGCGACTCTTGGTCATCCGGCCCACAACGTATCCCTTGATCCCTTCGAAGCTGCCCTTCAAGAACTCTAAACCACCATGCGCTGGCCCCATGGTGGGCGCCAACTGTCATGGAATAGTCACGGCAGATGTCCTCGTGAAAGGACTTAGTCGTAGAGCCATCGCAACTAGGTTAGCTTAAAGGGGTTAAACGGGACAAAGGACACATGAGTTTATACTGGTTCGGCCCCTTATGGTGAAGATAAAGGCCTAATCGAGTTTGAGGTGGTATTGCTTACGTCTCGATTACTAGGGAGCGAATCCGCTTGGCCTAGCTTTTGATTTGTTGTTTCTTGCCCTGAACTGCCGCTGGGTCGTCCCTTTATATACACAGGTTGACGCCCAGCGGCTCACGGAGCCCCGGCCGGCTCACCGAAAACGTGTCCGGCTCGGTGACTTCTTATACATGCCTTACAATACAAGTCTTTATACATATGGTGGTTTACTCTACGGGCCTTAAGTCGCCCTTGGGCCTTGGGCCCTTGCCTTGAATCGGCGTCTTCGATGTCCTTATGGGCTTCAGATGATGAATCGCCATAGGTATAATCCGGCCCCTACCTAATAGTTATATCCCCAGCACCATCGAAACATAGTCGTTGTCAATGGCGACTTCATGCTTCTGCAACATGGGTAATGTTGCTGAGACATCGCTGATGTTTTCTGAAACATGGGCGATGTTGCAAAAGGGCTTTGTGTAACAAAAATGTTTCTGCAACAAGGACTCTGTTGCAAAACAAATCCGCAACAAGACCTATATTGCGAAAAAATCCTGTAATAAAATCTTCGTTACAACTTTTTTCTGCAACAAGCATCCTGTTGCAGTGGCCTTTCTGCAACACCACCCCTATTGCAAAGGGAGGTTGCACATGTGGGTATATCAGAAGGCCATCCAATGGTCGGCGAGGTGGCGGATCTTTTTCCAGTATCCGCCGGCCGACGGGTTGACCTATATTGTCTGGAAAAAAGTAAGCGATTTTATAGCTATTGCATTCCGACCGGTGGGGTTCAAACTGAGCTTTGCTAACCGTGGTCTGAACGAGAAAACAACCCGTAGCACCAAGCACCACGGTCCACGACGCCGGCGGCACACCGCCACCGCTCGAAATCCCAGCAAGGTAGCCAGTGCCCCAAATAAATCGTCTCAACTAAATCAGCGGCTTGGGTTCGATGCTTGCGCTCAGATCGGGTATACTCTCGTCAGATCCTGCCCAACTCCTTGTGCAGGACTCGGCTCACCACCTGCTCGACGGAATGCCTGGCTGGGCACGCGGCATGTAAGTACCCCGTTGCGAACTCCGTCCAGTTACTTCTTTGACTGACAATCGATTGCGCGCGCCTCTGCTAGTCTGCTGTGACAACGTTTTCTCGAGGAAATTTAAGAGCTCACGCGGGATCGCTTACATACTCTTATTTTTCTCACATCATAGAGCAGCTTACATAGTGCTAGGCTGCTTAGTGTGCTAGTACTAGTACAGTACATTACATGGCTTAATAATTTTCCAGATCGTCTGAATAATCTAGCTAGTCCCATCCATTGTAAATTCCATCGTCTCTTTCTAGGTGGGTACTGTGCGCGCTTGTCATCTGGAGAAAGTCCGTGTGGTGTTGCGTGTGTGGCCTACTGGCCTTTCTACCAAGTTCTGCAGAGCGCCTAGTTGGCTTCATGTCGGCTTTGCCAGCCAGTTCAATTGTTTCTGGTGCTGTCAAAACCCCTTGGATCTCCGCGAGTACTCCTTTATGAGCCTTGAAAATTCAGAGTTTTTGTCCTCCAGTAATCTCGACGGCGTGTCGTATTCTATAATTCTTCCTGCTCAGTACAAAAGAGTACAGATTTCAGCGATGCGGCGCTAGGTCCTAAAATGTGGATGAATATTTTTTGTTAGTCAATGGTGCAGCTTACCTTCGCTGAAGACAAGAATAAGATCACTGTCGATAACTGTGTGAATTCTATGTGCTACTGTCAGCACCGTGCAGTCCCCAAACTCCTCACGGAGTGTTTTCTGGATAATTGCATCTGTAGACGAGTCAACTGAAGCAGTTGCCTCGTCAAGGACAAGGACATTGCTTCGCTTTAGCAGAACCCTTCCCAGGCAAAACAACTGCCTCTGTCCGACACTCCAATTTTCCCCATTTTCGACAACTGCAGGAGAAATCTCATTTGATCATCTCAATGGAGATATACAAACTCTCTTTGTTAATCTTGCATATGTGTGCTATTGTACGCAAAAACAAACCTGTTGAGTCCAGCTTCTTTGGGTTTCGACGAACAATGTCACCAAGCTGGCATTTGTCCAATGCCTGGCCAAAAGAAATGTATACATCTGGTCAGTAGAGGAAGTACAGTGTTCCATTCTTTTAATCATTACATTTTTTTACAATATCTCCTGTTCTTTTATTCATTATATATATAGATATATCTGAAGAAGGATTTGATCAGGTTGCAATCTGTATGAAACATTACATCATCTTCGGTATTTGCAATAGTAAAAATGATCATCCAACTATGTTTCCTAGGGTACTCTGTCAGCAATTTTGACCTTTCATAGATTAGCATAATCATGAGATCATATTTTATCAGCATAAACTGTTAGCAATATTTTCGTTGAAAAAGGTACAATCATCCAGAACTATCTGTTTTGTAACATGGACTATTGGCAATAAAGAGCAAAAATATGAGGTGTTAGGCTCCCTTTTGCTGCACATGATATATAATTTACTCTCTTATCATTAGAACATGTATAATTGAATTATTTACCTCCCATACATGTTGATCAGAATATTCATTTAGTGGATCAAGATTTCCTCTCACTGTGCCCTCAAACATGGTTGGATCCTGTGGGATGATGCTAAGTCTGCCTCGTAAATCATGCAACCCGATTTTGCTGAGATCAACATTATCAATTTCAATTGTCCCTTGTCTTGGTTCAACAATCCGGAAAAGCGCTTGAATCAAAGTTGACTTTCCACTGCCAGTACGTCCAACAATCCCCACCTTCTTCCGTCCTGGAATTGTACATGATATATTTCTTAAAATAGAGGGGAGATGCTCTGCATATCGAACCTGTAAAAGCAAATAGGCGCATTAATGGCTTCATTTGAGCATGAACATATTTTATGAGAAAATTGAAAAATAAAAGAGATTACATTTCATTATTCAAAAGTAAGAGCTTTCCTTTTGTGTTACTATAAGTGATAACTCGCAGTAACATCATGCATACCTCCAAGTTCCTTATATTTATAGTACCATCCTTAATTAGAATATCTTTTCTGATAGAAAATATGGAGTATAAACTATGTGTATGTGAACTATGTGCTTCTCTGATGTGAGTTTTGCCCTGGAACGTATGTTTGCAAGCTGGTTTACCTGCTTTAGAGTTTAGACCATATGTTTATTCAAACTTAAAAGTTGTGTTTTAGGCTAACAGACCACGGTGATAGAATTTGTGTTATGTTTTACAGATGTTCATATGCATGTGCTTATCTAGGGTGGTTAGCCATAAGTGATAACTCGCAGTAACATCATGCATACCTCCAAGTTTCTTATATTTATAGTGCCGTCCTTTGGCCAGCTGTTTGGGGGGCGGTGATCATCAACTATTAGAGGAGCCTCACTAGGGATCTTTGAGTACTGCATTATTCTTTCAACTGAAATCATTTTATTCTCTGTGTTGCAAATGTTCCAGGTTACAGATGACAACTGCCTGTTGAGGTTCAGTGCATAAGTCACTGCAAGTCCCGCAATGCCTGTGCATTCAATTATGTCAGTTTCACAGCCACCAAAAATTAGTGATCAGAGTATAGACTACAAAAACGAATCAACTATAACTTGTCTGCATGAAAAACTTACTTGGATTTATAAAACCTTCGGGAGACTCACCAACAGAGTCAAAGAAAAGGCAAAGACAAAGTTAGATAGCATGTTTAGCCTGAAGCAAAGCCACTCCACAGCCGAGACGTTATGGAACCATGGTCGTAAGTGGTTGTTAACAAGACTGATGTTTGCTTTGCTGAAGCGGTCTTTCCGTCCATATGCTCTAATACTTGCCGCTCCTGTAAGTGATTCCACAGAATGGTGGAGTATTGGAGCCCTTTGAATTTGTTGCAGACGAGCCAGCTCTCTTGCTGTTGGTATGTAGTACCGCTGCATGTCATAGGGAGAATATTGGATTCAGTGCTTTGTGGAAAATCATCAAGGAGGAAATATGCACTAATGGCTTCCTGGAAAACAACGCGTACGGAAATAACTTGATGCATACATTGTACTTGGATGAGTTAAATCTAGTGCAAAAATATCACTGCAAGGAGCTCTTACTTGAAACACATAACAGATTGCTGTCACTGGAATAAAGATGACAAAAACTGGCCACGCAACCTGTGACATAACGCCAATGGTCCCCAGAATTTGTATAACAGAAAACGCGCACCAACCAAGGCTGTCTGCCATTTTCAGATCTAAGACACTTTGGTCATTGGAGACCTGTTACAAAGTACAGTACATAATTAGTAATTTCAAGGAGACAGTGTAAAAAAAAAGGGAAATAGCAGGACTAGCCAGTGCAAAATGATGTGAGGAGTAATCGAACACCAACCCTGTTTAGGATCCTGCCAGTGGGTGTGGAATCAAAGAAGGACATTGGAGCACGGAGGATGCAATGGAGCATATTCTTGAAGAACTTCTCCGCTGTTAGCAGGCCAACAAGCGAAACAAGCATAGACCGACCAAAAACACATAGTGCACTTCCTATAGATAGCACTATGTATACGAAGAAAAGAAGGCCTAATCCAACCCTTGGGGTGGTTGCAGACGTTGGAGGACACGCCCATGCCATCCAATAGTTGCCTGCGACCTGGAATATTTGGAAGAATGACTGTGCTGCCACTATCATCGGTGCTAATGCGCCACCATGAACAGCCGTCAGGTATGCCCAGTAGATCGTCTTGCCAATCCCTCCCTTTTCTCGTTCCTCATCTTGTGTTAACCTTCCTTTTTCATTGATAACTTGTGAGACATCGTGTGCAGACTCTTGCTTCAATATGCCCTGAATTTGATCATCAGTGTGGTTTTCTCTCTCAAACTCTTCATCAATATCTGCTAACTTTTGGCTCTCTGTTGACAAAATTCGGCTGGAACTCTCGGCATTTATGACAGACTCAGTTGCCTGGCTATGGGCTCCGACTATGGCTTCAAATCCTATGTTCTGTTGAAGGAGATCATCAAATGTTCCTTTCTGCACAATCTTCCCATCCTGCATCACCTATTATTTTGTACCCCTTTGGTTATTTACATATCTTAGCAATGCTAACATATACGTATGTATTGTTTGCGTGCGAAAACAATTTTTTTTGTACTTACTAGTATAAGATCTGCAGCTGGAAGAAATTCAACTTGATGTGTCACATACAATATTGTTTTGTCTTTAAGCATCCCCATGAGGCAATCCTGCAGAATAATATAGTAGTTCGTTCTATTAGCATTTATGCAGACTGATGCCTCTAAACCGTTGAAGAATAAGTAAAACTGATTTATCCTGTTTGAATCATATGCGACTAAATTTTCGAAATAAATTGTCAAGTTAACAGCATACTAACATAGATAAACACATTTTATGGGTTTATGGACACTGAATAAACAAACCTTGAAAAGTTGTCCTCCAGTGTGAGCATCTACTGCACTGAAAGGATCATCGAAGAGGTATATATCTGCATCCTCGTACACTGACCTTGCAATCTGAATCCTCTGCTTCTGTCCACCACTCATGTTAATTCCTCTTTCTCCAATCTCCGTCAAATCTCCATTTGCAAATAGCTCAAGATCTTTTGTCAATGCATAAGCTTGTATTACCTTTTGGTACTTTTCCCTGTCATATGGGTTTCCAAACAGAATGTTGTCTCTGATGTTCCCAGATAGGATCCAGGCAGTCTGAGGAACATATGCTCTGCTCCCACTGACCCTCACAGTCCCAGCTAGCTTAGGCATCTCCCCAACTATGCATGATAATAGACTGGATTTCCCAGAGCCAACTACTCCACAGATTGCTACTTTCATCCCTCTCTTTACTTTTAAATTTACATCTGTTATAGTTGGAGATGTGGTCTCAGGTTCCCAGCTGAATGCTCCATGATCAATCTCCACATCATAGTCCGTGTCATTCCTTGGTACTTCTGTGATTGCGTCACATTTCAACTCTTCTTCCTGGAGGTATTGTGCTACTCGATCTGCTGAAACTTTCCCCTGAGCAAACACCGAAAGTAAATCAGGGAGTGTGAAGATTGGATCTTGTAGCATCCGGAACGTTGCAAGAGCAGACAAAACAGTACCAGCTGTTAGAGGAATCCCCATCAATATACATGTACCGAATGTTATGGAGGATATGAATGCAGGGGACCCCCAAAATATGAATGTTGTTAAAGCTGACAACCTTACAGATTTCCACAACCAATTGTGCTCCTCCCTTCGTAAAGCTTCTAGCTTTTGAAGGTACTCTGTATCCCATGCTTGAAGTTTCAGTATTTTCATGCTTCTAAGCACTTCCGTTGTTGCCTTCATTCTGTTGTCTTTAGCAGCCATGATCTCTGATTGCAACCTTTTCTGCAGTCTTGTCAGAGGAATATTGCAAGTCATTATTGCCAGTGTTGCTGCTAAACTAGCCCATGCTCCAGCGCCTAGGTTTAGATGGAGAACATAGACTGCTAGAGAAAGCTGTATGGGTAACATCCAAATGTAGTTTGTGTACCACATTACTTCGGTTATCCTTTGTATATCTACACTCATGTAGTTTATGATCTCTCCACTCGAATGCTTCTGCCTTGCGCCGCAGGATAACCGGAGCCCCTTTTGGTAGATGTGAGATATCAAAGCAGCTCGTAGCCGCATCCCAAGCCTTTGAGCTCCAAAAATCCACTGTCTCTCTGCTATTGTCTCCACAACTTTGGCACTTAAAAATGCAACAGCAAGAAGATAACCTTTTTGCAGTCCATTTTTCCTCTCCCCCAAGGAATTTCACCAAGTCATTAATCAGTGATGGTCCAACATATGATGCACATGCACACAGAATTGCAAATACTGCATTGAGTATTGCTTTTCTTCTGATAAATAGGAAGATTGCTCTATGGATTGATAAGGTACTTAAACCATGCCTGTGTTCAACATCTGCTAGGATCCTTTTAAATGAATCAGAGAGTAAATCGGCATAGTCCCTTTCATCAATATCTGGCACATCATTCTTATCTAGAGGTTTCTTATATCCGATAACAAATAGAGGAGTCATCCAGGAGAACGTGACAAGGTCCAGAATGCTTGCTTTGCCATACAGACTTGTCCTTTTGGTTTCTGTCTGCTGTCCTGCAGATGGACTCAGTAGTGGCTCTGTTGTGCTGCTGTTTATTAAGGTGATTCCTGTTTTTCCTCTTGCAGAAATTCCAAACAGATAAGCGCAGATAATAAGTGTGAACAGGTCCATCAATTCTGCAAACCCTATATATCCATGATCTGATAAAGTGGATCTGAGATCAAATATCACACTGATTATTGATTGTAGAAAGCTAACTATCCACCATGCCCGAATTGTGAGTGGATGCTTTACAGATTTTGTCTTCTCTAGACTGAATACTGCTAGTGACAGTATCATCCACGATAGCACATGTAAACCTGCACCCAGAGCTAAAGGTGGGTACTTGCAACCACTTATTCTTCCTTGTAACTGGAAAAGGAATATCCTCAGGACATGAGTGGCTAATATAAGCAGGCAACAAACTTTGCTTGCTTGATATGAGATACCCAGCTTTATGTCTGCATTCTGTTGTTCCTGATTAGAATGCTTATTGCTTTCAGGAGTTGTGATCTTCAACCTCTGCCTGCACCATCTGATTCTTTTGAACAGATACTGAGCCACGATGCTCGTGATAAATACCAGTTGTATCAATACAAGAGTGCTTGTCCAGAAACAAGGTGAATATATTTCTGGCCATTCTTGCATGTGTTGCGATATACTGGAATCTGCAAGGTTGCATAGCAAATTTGTGTGTCAAGAATCAACAGCAGAATCGGTTATCCAATTTTTATTATGAATAGTAGCTACATCTACGTCATCAATGCTCGAGAAAACAGAAAACAACATGTTTTTCTCTTTATGAAAATGGAATTTCCTGAATAAGACATTGGTCGACTTTTGGAAAAATTGGAGTTTCTATATGTACATTCTCCAAGCTAGTTCTACCAGCAACGGCAACCCCAGAGGCTAAAAGCACAAGTCATGTTGGTAGGAACTTATGGCTCTGTCTCTCCACCTCAGAAACTTGCAAAAAAGTATTAAGTTTCTTCCTAAGTTTTGTCTGACAGAATGTATTCCGTATCGTCCTAAGGTTTGACTTCGGTGACTGGAAGCATAGTAATTGATGTGTTTTTGAGGGGGCCTCTCCTAGCCTTAACGTGATCCTACAGAACATTAGGGATAAGGCTCACTTGTGGTGTATGGTTGGGGCCAAAGGACTCCAGGGAGATTTGGCCTTAGGTGCCTTTTTTGGGTTGTGACCATAGCTACATCTTTCTTGGTGTTTCTTTGTAACAGCCCCTACCCTAATGGGCTTGTATGAGTTCTTTTACACTCTTTCCTCTTCTTAATTTGAGAAAGAAAAAACATACATTCTTCATTCCATGTATTCCTTATATTTCTTAGTGATAGCATAAATGTCATGTTATTAAGAGACTGAATGACTGGTACTTGAAGGGAAAAAGGTGTAGAAAAGACATACTCCTTGGTTTCTTATAGAGAGTTGCATGCATAGGAGTGGTCTCTTATATTTTTGCAGAAAGGATGCTAGGATGGAAACGGAAAGCTGGTCATTGCCCATGGCCTGACTGCTATCGTCCCAGTCTGCTAAATTTTCTTCAGGAGCATGCATGTTTGAAACCATAAGTAAATTTATACAGCTATTTGTTGGTCACTGAAAGTTTAGCCTTGTGGCTACTAATTCAGTTAGTTATACATACAAAAATGATGCCATGTTTGTATGCACAATTCTTGTGCAGTTTCTGCTCCATGTCGGAATACAAAAAGGAAACCAAGAAGACCCTTATTAACAGGACTTGGAATTTGTCAAGACTTACTCGGCAAATCATGGAGCAAGCCCGCCGTGTGGGCGAGGAACATCTCCTGCACCCTCCGGGGAAGAAGAAGAGGCGAGTGCGGCTGACTCCTCCCTCCCTCCATGGCGCAGCCAGGCCGAATGCGAGCGAGAGACAGAGAGGTGGCAATCGACGGTGATATATACAGTATATCGGAGGTGGAGCGACCCGAGGACCCGATGGTGAGTTGGTTGGTGACGGGCACTTGGGCAGGTAAGGTTAGAGAGTGCAACAAAACAAAATGCTGAGCAGAGAATTCAAAATCAATCAACGAGGAGAGAAAGAACTGCATATCAAATTAAGGCAGCTGATCGAAGCACACATGACGTTGGACGCCACCTAACCTAACGCGGATGAATGACGTACGGGGCCTTGGCCGTGATCAGGTCAGGTTAAAACTAAGCGAGAGCTTGGTGTGGCAAGCAGATAAAAACGAACGTGTGTGCAAGAGCAATGAAGTCTAGTCTCCTCAATGATTACACAATAATGCTTCCTCGTTTTCGTGTGACGTTCAGTGCCTTTTTCTTTTTTCTTTTGGAGAAGGGCGTTGTATAATAAGGACGAACGTAGTAGTACCTTGGTTGCTACTCCATCAACTCTTCCTGGTCAGTCAATGCATACTCTTTTTTCTGGAGTTTATGGCTGTTCCGTTAGCATTGTCTTTTTCTCTTGACCTGTACTTGCTGGGAATCAATGGTTGGCCGGATTTGCTTTTGGGGAAAATTGTTGGCTAGATGGCCAAGTCGAGATTGCAGTGCTGGACTGTCATAAATTCTATCTTCCGCTGTATCGCACAGGATACTGATCGATCGAACTGCGTTGGTGTAAGGTTCAGAGTTCCTACGATCTAGAACTAGCAGAAATGAAGTTCAGAGCAGAAAGTAGCGGCAAAATCTGGGATGTATTGCTAGGGTTCTTGAGCTACAAGGGAGATAGGGGCCAGCCGGAACACGGCGGCTAGGGCTTTCCCCTATTACAAGAATGAAGATACGTCTCACACTCACGCGTCCATGGCTTTATAGCCATTACAGAGAGTAAAAGATAAAAGCTACAGTGGCGTTGTCGGATTTCAAACAGCGATGTCCAGGAGCTGTCGTGCCGTTGGATCGGAGATCAATGTCTGCCACGTCCTTCGTCAGGCACGAAGCGGTATGAAGTGGCATGGATGGTAGGATCGACGATCTACGACTGATATTCATTCTGGCACACTGAAGATAATGAAGAAATTAACACTTGCAGATAGACAGTCCAAAGTTCCTGGTAGTTGGCCGGCCCATTTTGATAGATATACGTTTAGGGAACCTTCTAAAAGGTTCCTGAACCGTTTTTTTCCTGCTATTCCTACTTGGGGTGGCACCGGACCGGGCATACACGCTAGACCTTAGCGACCTGGGCATGCCAACCAACGACATGGCACATCTTGAGGGAGAGTTCACAGGGAAAGAAATTTGGGAGGCGGTTCCCACACAAGAGCTTGACCAAAGCGCCAGGCCCGGACAATTTCTCGTCTTGTTTCTACATCACATGTTGGCTGATCATTAAGGGCGACGTCTTGGCGGCATTTCTGTCCTTTGGGAACATGGACTTTCGTGGGATGACACCCATCAACCAGGCATTCATCACTAATTTGTTGCCAAAGTCTGCAGCTGCGCTTGAAGTCCGGGACTATAGACTGATCAACTTAATTCATAGCTTCCCCAAATTGGTTGACAAGGTGCTAGCAGCACGGGTGGCCGGAGATATGACATGCTTGGTTGGCGCTCATCAAAGTGCGTTCGTAAGAGGAAGATGCCTACATGACAACTACATGATGGTGCAATGAACAGCCAAAAAGCTTCAAACTCACCAAAGCATTTGACACCGTGGATTGGGCATTCTTGATGGAAAGTTATGCAGCCGCTAGGATTTGGCCCCAAGTGGATGTCCTTCTTGCCTCCTCCTCAACAAGGGTCTTGCTCAACGTAATTCCATGGGAATAATCTACAACCGACAAGGTCTTCGGCCG